>NC_142705.1:10449724-10758298 GCF_029339155.1 Prunus mume
ACTATATGTTGTCACTACCTCAGCCTAAGAGAGGAGACAAGCTTCACCAAGACCAAATGAAATTGAAACATCTGAGCCCTATGATCACACATCCTTGAAATGGAATAGCTTAAATGAAGTTTTTGCACAGTATAAAGTAAGTATTGTGTAACCTGAAAGCTTTGCTGAAGCAACTCAAGATGAGGCATGGAATCAAGTTATGAAGGAAGAGATCTCAATGATAGAAAAGAATTCTACATGGGAGATGGTTGAAAGACCTGGTAACAAACCAGTTGTGAGTGTGAGATGGATCTTCAAGACAAAGCTGAATCTTGATGGTTCTATCCAAAAACACAAGACAAGGCTTGTAGCTAAGGGATACACACAAAAGCCTGAGGTTGATTTCAATGAAACCTTTGCCCCAATAGCAAGGTTGGATATAATTAGAACCCTCGTTGCACTGGCAACTCAAAAAAATTCGAAACTTTTCCAATTGGATGTGAAATCAGCATTTCTAAATGGAGTGTTGAAAGAGGAAGTCTACATTGAGCAACCTGAAGGATTTGAAGTTAAGGATGCAAAAGATAAAGTTTATAAGTTAAGAAAAGCTCTCTATGGCTTGAAGCAAGCACCAAGGGCCTGGTATGGTGAAATTGTCACTCATCCACTCAAGTGTGAATTTCAAAGAAGCATAAGTGAAGCTACATTATATGTGAAGATCAAAGAAGGTATGAGTACAGTTATTGTGTCAATATATGTAGATGATATTGTTTACATTGGAAGTTGCAATGAGATGTTGAAAGAGTTCATGGAGGATATGATGAACAAGTATGATATGACTGATCTTGGCTTGTTGCATCACTTCCTTGGAATGAGAGTAATCCAAAAAGAAGGGAGAATTTTCATTCACCAACAGAAATATACCAAGACTCTATTGAATAAATTTGGCTTGAAGGACTGCACTGGTTCCAACTGAAAAGCTTAAAAGAGAAGATGAATGTGAACTTGCAGATGAGGAGACCTACAGGAAAATAGTTGGGAGCTTATTGTATCTAACAGCAACTAAGCATGACATCATGTATTCAGCTAGTTTGCTTGCTAGATTTATGTATGGTCCTTCAAAGAAGCATTTTGGAGCTGCAAGAAGAATATTGAGGTATGTACAAAGAACTATGACTTTGGCATTGATCAATATGAGTCTGGAAAATCAGCTATTTTGATTGGATTTTGTGACAGTGATTGGAGTGGTTCAGAGGATGATATGAAAAGCACATTTGGGTATGCTTTTTCATTTGGCAGTGGTGCATTTTCTTGGGCCTCAATGAAGCAAAGTAGTGTTGCTTTATCAAATGCAGAGGTTGAATATGTAAGTGACGTTGAAGCAACAACTCAGGAAATCGAGCTAGGATTTGTGTTGTGTGATTTTAGAGAGGAGCAACTAGAAGCTACACCAATTATGTGTCACAATACTTCTGTTATAGCTATGTCTAAGAATCCGGTGTTCCATCAAAGATCAAAGCACATAGGAAGAAAGTTTCATTTCATCAGAGATGCAATTCAAGAAGGAGTGGTGGATCTGATATATTGCAGAGGTCAAGATCAGATTGCAGACATCTTCACAAAGGCATTGACAAGGGAAAGGTTTTGTTGTCTAAGGGAGTTACTTGGAGTAAAATTAGTAAAACGTTTAGAAGGGAGTGTTGATGTGTAAATTGTTTGTTACTAATTTACTATTACTATTATAGCTGGTGGTGACTGAGTTATAGCTTAGATCACTTGAATGGTTGAGATTTTGTGGCTGAAATACCTATAGGAAAGAGCCAAGTGTCATACACACATTGGCAGATCATTTTGTACCTTTCCTGATGTAAATCGTTTGATAAAAAGAAGAGAAATAGTTGAGCTATTAGCACAGCAGCTTATACGATTTTTCAGAAACAATTTTTCTAGCTCCTTTCATCTCCTTCCCTCTTCTCCCTAAAATCTAAATCAGTGTACCTAATATTCCAACATTTATGACATAGCTGTTTTGCCTATTATTTTGTCGTATTTTGCAGCACACTCTGAGTGTGAGTTGGTGGTAATTGATATACTATGGATAAGAGTTACCCTACAAAATTCTTCTACATATACTAATATTGTGGTGAGCTACAAATTGGGATAAGGGGTTGAGGTCATTCATTAGTCTTAGGAGAGACAATCTTTGACATGATAGAAAGAAATTAATGAATGACACTAAATCTTTCAAAATGAATAACTTATTTGCTTCATACAACTATATCTAAAATATACAAAAGTAAAGCAAGGAAAAATTACAATACAAATTTATAAATAAACCCAATTTTAGACATGTATTTATAAAAAAACCCAAGCACTATTTAAACATAGAAACACACCCAAAATCAACCCCAAAGTCAACTTTTTGGGTGTGTTTATAAATGGATTTTGAGTATGTGTAATGATGGGTTTTGGGTGTGTTTATATGTTTAAATAGTACTTGGGTTTTTTTATAATTTCAACCCCCATTTTGGGTGTTTTAGTGAAACTCCCAAATTACAAATGCCTTGAAGAATCATGTAACACGACTGTTCAACTTGATCAAATCTCTCTGTGCTCCGAAGAATGCCTAAAAAATGATCCAAAATTTCGAACCATCCAAACTAATGATGATTATGTTCATCTTTTCCTTGCATATTCCATGGCAGCACCAATATTAAGATTTTGGGACATATTTGGTGTGTTGTAAATGGGCTTTGGATAAGTTTTCTTATAAATTGGGCCCGAAAGTGAAGCTTCTTAAATTCTAGGCCAAGCTAGGTCAAGACAACTTAAGCGCATCAACAATAATACATACACAACTCTTTCTAAAGACCAATTTTTAACAATTGAAAATTGCTCAGCAGAGAAAAGAGCCAATTTCTACCCAAGGAATATTGCGGCCACCACCTCTAAGTGATTTGTTTGCAGAACATACAATTTTTCGAAAGCTCTGATTTCAAGTTAGATTGATGTCTAATTGTACAATTTTCTTTCGAAAACTTGTCATTGTAGAGGAGCTTTCTAATGAACATCTTCGATTAAATACGTGGATTAGGAATGCAGTAAGGTGTCATGTTGAAGATCTTGATCTTCTTATCTACCCGGTGGATGGATTTTCGTTGCCATTTTGTGTCTTCCTTTCTCAATATTTGCGCTCTTTGTCAGTGAATTTGGCTAGGCGGATTTTGGAAGTGCCTTCCGTACCTTTTTCATCAAATATCTATTACTTGAAACTGGTTAATGTTAACTTAGACGAGAGGTTTTTTCCAATGGATCTCATGTTCTTGCAAATGCATCAAGAAGTTAGATCTGTATTTTATTAGAGGAACACAGAATATCAGCATTGAAAGTTCGTCTTCAGAACACCTTCATGTTTTGATTTTTCGTGACCTGCATCTTAATATCTCTTGTGAGAAGCTTGAAACTATAGAAATAAATATAATTTGAATAGTTTGTCCATAAGGACTGGGAGATGGATTTTGAATGCCAAACCAGTAAGTGAAGTCTATGTTGCCTATTGATCTCCCTCTCACGCTCACACAGTCTTGCGGTATATTTGGCAAGTTTTTTATTAATTAATTTGCTTGTATGTTTGTTGCCTTTTGTATATTTTCAGTCTAGTGGCTTTGGTACGGAATATTGGAAACTGCAAAACCTTGCTTTCCTGCATCAGCTTAAAGAAGTAACCATACAGTATTCCGACGACGGGTCTAATGAAATCGAGTTTTCAACGTATATCCTCTAGAATGCTCAAAATTTGAAGAAAATTGTCATTTTTCTTGGCTGCGAAGATGAGCAATCAAAAGCTGCAGGGATGGTGAGCAGGATCAAGATGATTTCTACTGCCACAATTATCATTCGGAGGAGGGAATAATCTTTGATATTTTTACAAGACTGTATGTGTACCTTGAAAGGATATTTCTGTAATATTTCTGAGATCATATCTCCTTGCAATTTACTTCAGTCTCAAATCTAAATTGTCTTGCAAGGAACAAAAATTAATAATTTGAGAAACGAAAATTAATAGAATACAAACAAGTAATGAAAGAAGAAATCTACATTAAAAAATTTGTTTCTACAAATAAGTAACGAAAAAAGCTTTCCCCTGAATTATTTAAAAATATTAGTTATATATCCATTCTTAGCATTAGTGACATAGATAAACTCTACACCATTTAATTCCTATAAACAAACCAAAAAAAAAATCAAAAAAATCAAAAAATGACAACTATCCCTATTGAATTTAATTTTATTATTAAATTACTTTGATGCCCTATTGGGTGTCTTGGGTTTTTTATGAGGTTTTGAGATTGGACTTGTTTTAAGAAATTCATGATAGTTTTGTAATTTATAGGAAGTTTGAAGCTTTATTTATGAGGTTTTGAGATTTGGTTTGTTTTAAGAAATTGATGGTAGTATTGTAATTTATAGGAAGGTCGAAGCCTATTTGTTATGTTCTAAATGGGCTTTGGCTTTGGCTTTGGATCATATTAGGTATAATAGTGAATCTCCTAATTATTTATTTACTTACTTTTAAAGCTGTAAACTTTCCTGATAAAAAGAGGTTGAAAAACTTTCCCTCCCTCATACTGGTACGTACTCAGCATACTCGTTACTACGTTTCTTCATTTGGTTCAGTATCTAAACATCACAAGTTATTGAATGTATTAGTGTTCAATTGCCCTTGAATTGTAGTATAAATTGAAAACCCAACTTGTCTTGCAAAACCCAAAAGCCACAAGTTAGTTTAGCTTCATGGAACACAAGAATAAGTTAAGGGCTACTGCAAGTTGTGAAGGTGAAAGAGTTCATACTGAGAAACTGGTGGACAGATTCAGTAATCTTCCACTGGAAGTTGCCCATCACATTCTTTTGTTCCTTGATATAGAAGAGCTCACTCGTTTCAGTTGTGGGTCCAAAGGATGCAGGGAGCTTTCTCTGTCAGCTCCCTCATTGAATTTTTGTTTTTCATCGGTGGATACGTCCACATGTGAGCTTAGGGTGAAGTTGTTGAACACATTGGTAGGTTCTTGTTTCATCGTCGGGATAATAAGATACAGTCGTTTTACCTTTTTTGGGATGGTCACTGCATAGAGGAGGGCAATTACAAAGCATGCTACTTATGTAGTAATGAGAATTTTCGAATCACCGCATGGATCCACAATGCAGTGAGGTGTAATGTTGAAGTGATTTGTCTTGACATCTTGTTATGTGATTTTGAGGAGGAAGGGTTAGCATTTCCATCTTGCGTCTTTCTTTCCACATCGTTGAGGTCTCTAAATGTGGTGCAAATGAAGGGAATCATTATTAAAACGCCCCCCTTTGCCTTTTCCTCTAATCTCAGTTGCTTGGAGTTGGGAGAGCTTGACATAGAAGATGAGGCGTTTTTCAAATGGATCTCATGTTCCTGCAAATGCATCAAGCAATTAACTGTTGCCGGAGTTCGAAATATAACAAGTATCGCCATTGAAAGCCCGTCTTGGAAAGATTTAATTTTATCCCTATGGGTCTCAAATCTGCCATCTTAAAATCTCAGGTGAGAAACTTGAAAGCATAAGGATCGATTGGGGATTTTTTTTATCCGCATGACCACTCATTAAATATTTTTGCTCCAAATCTAAATTTTTTGCGTTGGGTTGGGAATGTCATGAATCACCCAAACCTTGGAGAATTAGAATGTTCGGAAGAAGCTTATATTTTTCTGGATCCTAAAGTAGATGACTTTGAAAACGTTTTTAGGCTCTTCGCAGTGTACGCGGGGTTGGAGTTCTTGGTCTAAATCAAGCAAACATTAAAGTAAAGAGAATCAGTTCCCTCTATCCCGCTAGACTCAATTTCTATTTTGTTGCAAAACTAGAGCAGTTTGAACTAATTTGTAACACTTTCCTTGTTTCGGGATAGTTGGAGTAGCAAATATTTGCTTCTTACATTTCAGAATTGTTTGGAACTTTGCATGATGGCATTTCTTTGAATAAAAAATATTATTTATGCCTTAAAGTTTTTGTTAAAAAGAATGAGAAGTAATTTGAGAAACATGATATAGGTTTCACCATTATAACATTCCAGGCTCTGTACGGGGAAGGATCTATTCCGGCTCAATTCGATGATATTTGGCGTTCGACTCTGAATACTCGGAGCATTAGTGACGATCTCGTCCCATCAATGGTCTCTTTCTTTTAAGAGGAATGCCCAATTTGTGTACTTTACACATAAAGAATGATTCACTTATTTACAGTCGTAAATGCGATGACGTAAGTCAGAGTCTCTCTCTCTCTCTCTCTCTCTCTCTCTCTCTTTCTATATATATATATATATATTATATACATTGTCTCAAGAATCAGGAGCGTAATTATCATGCTAGAAAAGTAATGTAGATTTCCTTTCAGTGTACTTTGTTTTGGGTTTTGGAAATTTTCAATTGAGTTGCTTGTTTTCTTCTTGCTTTTCCAGGTCCAGGTCCAGGGCCAGGCATCTGGTTTTGATAACCATGGTGGAAAGAAAGTATTTCAGATCTAGGTTTAGAGAGAGAAATGAAAGAAAGGTAAAGCTCTGTATATTTCTCAGAAGTGTTTTCTTACATGATAATGAAATGAACTAATCACAAGCTTATATAGCTGTGTAACAATGACTCCTTCACTAATATGAGCTTAACAGAATAACTAATTAGACCAACAAGAGTAACTAATCAGATTAACAAACACGTGAAGAGCTAACGGACTTGCCACCTCAGCAAGTACACGTGTCAGCACATCATACTGTTATCATCCCCCTCAATCTCGGCTGGGGGTGAGCCAAGACTGAGATTGCCACAGTGTTTGACAAACAGGGGACTATGAAGACCCTTGGTAAGAATATCAACCACTTGCTCATCAGTAGAAACATATTGAACAATGAGATCTTTGTTTTGAACTTTCTCCCGAATGAAGTGGAAATCGATATCCATATGCTTGATACGAGAATGAAGTACCGGATTAGCACTTAGTGCTAAGGCAGACAAGTTATCACTGTGTAAGACTGGAGCTTCAAGAATAACCATATGTAAATCGCATAGCAGCTGTCTAATCCATGAAATCTCTGCAGCACAATGAGCAAGAGCTCGATATTTAGCCTCTGTGGAGTTTCGGGAAACTGAAGCTTACTTTTTAGAAGCCCAAGAGATTGGATTATGGCCAAGAAAAACTGCATAACCAGTGGTGGATCGACGAGTGTTTGGGTCACCAGCCTAGTCGGCATCACAATAGTAGGAGAGAAGCATAGTGCCAGGAGAGAAAGCGATCCCATGCTGCAGAGTACCTTGCAGATACCGGAGAATTCTTTTGACAAAACCAAAATGAACATCAGTGGGATTATGCATGAACTGACAGACGGTATTAACTGCAAAGGCTATGTCTAGACAAGTGAAGGTTAAATATTGTAGGGCCCCGACAATACTGCGATACAATGTAGGATCACTAAGAGCAAGACCATCAGTTGTCAAAGCTTGCTGATGAGGTTTGGAGGGTGTGCTACAAGGTTTACACATATCCATGGCAGCCTTCTTGATTAAATCCTTAGCATACTTAGCTTGATTGACAAACATATTGCCATTAGCCTGATAGTGAATCTCAAGACCAAGAAAATATTTGAGCTGACCCATATCTTTGAGTTCGAATACTTCCCCAAGATCACGAATAACAGAGTTGACAAGGGCAGGATTAGATCCTGTGAGGATGATGTCATCAACGTATAATAAAAGAATAAGAATATCAGAAGAAGTTTTCTTGATAAAAAGGCTTGGATCAGAAGGAGACACTGTAAACCCCAGAGTAGGTAAATATCCTGTAAATTTGGCATTCCATGCACGAGGAGCTTGTTTTAAGCCATATAGGGACTTCTGAAGTTTACAGACAAAATCAGGATATGTAGGATCAACAAAGCCTTGAGGCTGCTTCATGAAGACTTCTTCTTGGAGCTCGCCATGAAGAAAGGCGTTCTTAACATCTAGTTGACGTAATTTCCATTGAAATTGAACTGCCAGACCCAAAATCAAAAGAACTGTAGTATGTCGAACCATGGGACTAAATGTTTCATCATAATCTAGACCATATTCTTGACTAAACCCTTGTGCTACAAGCCTGGCCTTATATGGAGAAATAGTACCATCTGCATTCTTTTTAACTTTAAAAATCCACTTACACCTAACAATGTTTGTATGAGAAGGAGGAGGAACTAGAGTCCAGGTGCCTTGTTGGTGAAGGGCTTGAATTTCTTCAGACATGGCGTGCTGCCACTCAGGCTTTCCAAATGCTACCTTGAAATGAGCAGGTGTATCAGGCTCAGTGATAGAATGAAGCTGAGTAGTAAAGCTCGAGTACTCAGGAAATTGCCTATGCTGGATAATGCCAGACTTAGACCGAGTCTGCATAGGATGACAATTATTGGGACTAGCTGATCTGAATGAGCAGACTCAGATAAGAATCAGATATATGAGGTAATATGACTTCAGTTGATCAGCAGAGATGATTGGCAGCATATTGTTATCAGATGTTGTGGCACCAGCAGATGATGTAGAATCAAAAATGGTAGGAGAGAGCCTGGGTGAGGAAGTAGAATGCATGCTAGGACTGAGTAAAGGCTGAACCGCAGGAGAAGAGGATGGTGGTGATGGCATAATGACAGGAACCGGTGACATACCAGATGGAAAGGCAGGAGAAGATTGTGATATAGATGGGGTAGCTAAAGAATATCGGTGAGCCTTGAAGGGAAACACATCTTCATTGTAGACTATATGTCTAGAAATTAGAACTTTCTGGTTTTGAGGGTTGTAACAATAAACTCCTTTATATCCCATTGAGAACCCTAAAAAGACACACTGCTGGGATCGAGGTTCAAGCTTATGTGCATTGTATAGTCTGAGCAAAGGATAAATTATTGAACCAAATATTTTAATAGAGAGCAAATCTGGTAATGTACCATAGAGCTTGGAATATGGAGATTGCATGTGCAGAGTGCGACTTGGCATTCTATTGATTAAGAATATGGCATGTGTAACAGCATCAACCAAAACGAAGAGGAAGACTGGCTGTAGTTAGAAGAGAAAGTGCAGTTTCAATAATATGCCTATTTTTTCTCTCGGCTACTCCATTTTGCTGAGGAGTATATGGACAAGATATGTGATGAACGATGCCTTTAGATGCCAAAAATTCAATGAACGCCTTACTAGTATACTCTCCTCCACCATCAGATTGAAAGAACTGAACATGAGCTTGATAGTGATTCACAATATACGCATAGAACTTGCAAAATACTGAGAAAACATCTGATTTATTTAATAAGGGAAACACCCACATGAACCTGGTACAATCATCAATGAAGGTAAGGTAATATCTATAGCCTCCTAAAGCAATACAAGCAGAAGGCCCCCAGATATCGGAGTGCAGCTTAGAAAAGGGTTTGGAAGAAATGGTAAAGAACAAGGAAAAGGCAATTTATGCATTTTTCCTTGTAAACATGATTCACAAAGGGCATATGTGGGATCTGGAGTAACAGAAATGTGAGAAGCCTTGAGCATGTGTTGAAGCACTTCATTGGTGACATGGCCCAGTCGGAGATGCCACAGTTTAGTCTTTACCTGCTGACCAAGCAAAGCATGAGAACTTGATGAAATGACAGAATTCTTGATTTGCGGACTGGAGCAAACTGATGAGGTTGTAACACTGGGAAGAATCATACTCTTTATTTGATGGAGAGGCCTTGATCCCGTGGGAAAGAAAGTGAGGAATGGAATAAAGACCTTTATTACTCTGACCCTGAAAAGAAGGGTGTTGGTTTGTTGTCCTGCACAAATATGTGATGCTCATCAAAAAATAACCCTGCAATTGTTATCGCGACAAGTTGATAGACAGAGAGTAGATTTGCTGCAAGTTTAGGGACATGATATATAGTATTTAAATGTAAGGTGCCTGGTAAAGCAGTTAAAGCAGAGGAACCAATATGATTGATGCTCAGACCTTCTCCATTCCCCACAGTAATCTTGTCATCAGAATGATAAGGAGCAAAAGCTTGCAGATTATGAACATTGGGAGTCATATGATGAGATGCTCCACTGTCAGCTATCCACAGATCATTTGGAGTAAATGAGGGAGAGATATTGGCAGTCATGGCTTGCAGAGATTGTGGAGGAAGAGTGCCTTGGTAGGCAAAATTGGACCTGTGGTAACAGTTTAATGCGATGTGACCCTTCTTTCCACATATCTGACATTCAAGTATAAGAGAAGAAGAACTATCTGGAATTCGATAATAACAGTTTGGAGCTGTATGACCTCTCTTGTTACATATTTGGCATTTCGGGATGGGCTGATTCTGATTCTTTGAGTTTGAAGAAAACCTTGGTGAAAAACCGCCTCAATTATTATAAGAGAATCGACCACCTGGACCCCGTCCTCTAGGAGTGAAGGCGAAGAGGACCCGAGATGAGTGAAAAGACTGATGCGACGAAGATGATGGTACATTAGCAGTGGTGCAGAAGTCTTGAAACCATTAAGCCCCGTACAGAAGAATAAGAGGGGACTGTGGATGAGCAGTTAGTGTCCCAATAGTAGAAGCAGGCTGATGCTGAGCAGGAGCTTGAGTATGAGACGATGAACCATATTCAACACTAAGCAAACTAGTCATATTATGATGCATAGCAATTATGCGTGACTCAATATTCTTCTCGGCAGTTAAGAGATATGCTCGGAAGTCCTTAAGTGATATTGGTGTGTCACGAGCCACCAAGACAGTCTTAATGATGTCAAACTCAGGTGGTAGACCATTTAAGGCTGCTATGATTATATCATCATCAGAGAGCTTGATACTTGTTGTAGAGAGTTGGTCTCGAATATGCTTCAGCCTAAGTAAAAATTTATCTATAGAATCCCCTTCTTTGTGAATGGTATAGAACTCTGTTTTAAGTTTATTGATGCGAGCTCTTGAGACAGAGGCATATCGATCAGTGAGACTTAACCAAGCTTCTCATGCAGATTTACACCCAACTACATATTCAATGGCATCATCTGATAGCGTAGCAATGAGTAGGCTAAGCAAAGCCTTATCCAGTTGAAGCCAATGTCTATAGTCTTCAGAAATCTCAATAGTTACTCCCTCAGATTCAATAACAACATATTTAGGTGGACACACAGAGGTGCCATCAAAGTGACCATATAGATCATAGCCTTGAAGGACAGATTGCAATTGATAATTCCATTTCACAAAATTATCATCATTGAGTCGAATAGTAATGACTCCTAAGAGACCATCAATTTTTGGAACAGAAAAAGTCATATTTGCCTTGTGCTTCAACAATTGTGTGGCAACAAATTAAGAATCAAATATTGCTTTGTGCTTTAACAAATCAGAAAGTAGCAATAGTGCTTCAACAGGTATATCAGATTATTCAGATCTTCAAGAAAAGAGCTTCATGCTTCAAAGAAATCTCAGATAAGTGCTTCGTGCTTCAAAGAGATCTTAGAGACGTGCTTCGTGCTTCAAGAATTTAGAGAAGTATGCTGTGTGCTTCAAGAAATCATAGACAACATAATTGAATAAGACCGAATCGAGTCAAGAAGAGGAATATCAGACATACCAGAGGTGAATTCATCACCGAGTCAAGAAGAAGAGCACACGAAGAAGATTGGCAAACAACAATTGCATAATCGCCAGAAATATGAGCAAACTGGACAGAACCATAGCAGCCACTGATTCGCCATTATTGCAATTTGAGAGCTCGAAAATGAAATTAGCGGTGATACAGTAGAGCGGGCTTTGAGATTGTGGAGCGGAAGCGTAAAATATCAGGAATCGATGAGCCGAAGCTCTGATACCATGATAACCATGGTGGAAAGAAAGTATTTCAGATCTAGGTTTAGAGAGAGAAATGAAAGAAAGGTAAAGCTCTGTATATTTCTCAGAAGTGTTTTCTTACATGATAATGAAATGAACTAATCACAAGCTTATATAGCTGTGTAACAATGACTCCTTCACTAATCTGAGCTTAACAGAATAACTAATTAGACTAACAAGAGTAACTAATCAGATTAACAAACACATGAAGAGCTAACAGACTTGCCACCTCAGCAAGTACACGTGTCAGACATCATACTGTTGTCAGGTTTGATATGGAATACTGGAAGCTGCAAAACCTGGATTTTATTTATCAGTTGGAGGAGGTTACCATAAAGCTTACCGAAGGGTCCGATGGGATTGAGTTTGCAAGGTACATACTCGAGCATGCCGAGGCCCTGGAGAAAATGAACTTAATTTATTCACCCCGGCAATCTGATGTTATAAAGAAGCTAAATGAGAGTAAGATAATTTCCGATGCCACACTTAATTTCCGATGTCACACTTACCTTCCGATGAATCTATTATGGAATTTCTTGCTCAAACGATATAGTTTTTTCAACTTTGATCTTTATGTAAATCAAAATTACGAAAAAGCTATATTCAAAATTTTTACTCTCTTTCTCTGTAACCATTTTTTACTTGTATTTAGTCAATTTAGAGCATCCACAATGGGCTCCCTAAACCACCTCCTTAGACAAATTGAAATGATAAAAATACAACTCCAACCACACTCCCTATCCAGCTCCTAAAATAGAGAGTCCTCTAGGAGCTCCTAAATCTGAGGAAAGAGAAAGGACTCCTAGTGGCTCCCTGTAATTTAATGCTGTTTTATTTAATGAGTATTTCAAACTTTTATTTAATGCTAACCATTTTTTATTTTATTTTTTAATAGAGATGAACCAATCAAAAAAGAGTTATAGCATTTATGACTCTCCAAATTAGGGAGTATGGTTGGAGTTGAAATTTTTTAGAGAGCTCCTAAAATAGCTTTCTTATATTCTTAGCCAAATTTTAGCTAAGAAATAGAGAGCATCATTGTAGATGCTCTTACAAATGGGTATAATATAACAGAGCTTTTCATGAGTTTTTTACACTAACACACCCTGAGGTTTTTGGTTTTTTCACAAAACTTCTTGAGGTTTTAGAAATAATAAGAACACTCACTAACGTTTTAAATTGTTTTCACAAAACTCCTTTTCATTGATTTTTCATCTAAAGACTGATGATTTTATACCAAAAAAAAATTCTCCAAATGACAAAGTTGGCCTTTGAGATCAAATTGCATATACTTGATTAAGGTTAATTTTGTCATTTGCATAAGTTTTTTTGAATGAAATTATTAATTTTTAGACAAACAATCAACGAAAAGAGGTTTTGTGAAAACAAATTGAAACCTCAAGTAACGTTCGTGTAATTTTTGAGACTTGAAAGAGTTTTGTGAAAATACAAGAAACCTCAAGGATGTTAATGTAAATAACTCTTTTTCATAGTTTAATTTTGCATTTTATTCATCATTACCAAGAGGAATTGCATTTATTATTTAGATACAAATGACCACTATGGCCAATACAATACAGGAAGAGGGTATTGCCCTCACCACAAACTCGTAATGAGTTGCTACAACTTATTATACGACTCCAGGGGAGCTGGTGTTCAAACTTTTGGTATCCCATCATTATTGTCTACTAATATTCATCACTTTCGTACTTTTTTCAATAAAGACGTTTCTTGAGGAAATTTTGGAACCACTCTGCTGAGCTTTTTAGATACCTTCGTAGATAATTAGCAGTACCATTCATGTAATCCACATAGATGATACCAAAACGAACCGTGTATCCATCATTCCATTCAAAGTTGTCTACCAATGACCATGCGAAATATCCTTTCACCTTAGCACCTTCACTGCACCAAAAAATGGGAAGGATTCAATGTATTGATGTCAATGTAGTGTTTAAATAACCAAAATCTAAGATGACTACACCTTAGATTGCCTTAATTAATTTCTTATATAAGCACTTACCTCATGGCTTTGTGAAGGTAACAAAGGTGATGGTAGTAAAAGTCAGTTCTATTGGTATCATTAAGGGCTTGCTCAAGCGGTATTTTGGGATCATTGAACTCATCAACGCCTACAATATAATGCATTACCATATGTATTTAGTTTTAAATTTAGACGTTATAACACTTAACATTATTTCATATCATTATATATCTATATGTGAAAAATTAATGATAAAATTAATGATAATTTAAAACTATTAATTACCATTCTCAGTAATGTAAATGATTGGATCATTATACTTATTTTTCGTGTAGTTTAGAAGATCGTAAATTCCTTTGGGATAAACATATAACCAATCTGAAGCAGCCTGCAATTCAATTTAAAGATAATTGGGATTTTAGGACTAATTTGGATGTAGAGAACAATATTAATCCTCCAAATGCTAATAGTATAAGTAGGAAAAAAAAAATGCTAATAATTTGAAGTGCACCTGTGGACCAATAGGGACCCCATTAAGCTCAGCTGCCAAAACATATATGTATGTGAATATTAGAATATAACTTTTCTAATAACTTAATTCATTGCTCGAAGTAAATTTTGCACTTTGAACTCACTTGTAACATTAACGTGAGGATCTGTTAAGTAGCTATCATGATGTGCAGAAATAAATTCATCTCCATTACTTGCATATCTAGCAGAATAGTAATTTATTCCAATAAAATCATATGACCCTTTTAGTAACTTGGATTCTTCATCTGTGAATTTTGGTAATCGTTCTTTAACAAGTGACCGCATGCTATGCGGATAGTCACCGTATGTTAATGGGTCCATAAACCTACAAAATACATAAATTCATAAATAAAACATGTAATTGAGTACGTAGATAAATAAATTAACAATATACTTGCCATCCGAACATAAAATCCAGAGATCGATTTGCAGCACTTTTATCTATTGTTGAATTTGAAGCGGGCTCAAACCAATGCGACACCAATGTTATTCCTATCGAGCCATTTTGATATGCCTACGTAAGAAAATTCAAGAATTTTTGTTAATGTAGAGTGAGGAGAATTTAATATACAAATCATTTATGTCTTCTAATAGTGACTTAGATAGGATTCTTAGTTGGGACTGCAAATAAGACAAAAAAGTAATTAATTAGACCTGATATTCATCTTTATACAATTTTACAGCGGCTGCATGTGCAAGGAGTTGGTGGTGTGTCACTAAATATGGTTCAGTACCCGAATCTCCACCGATGCAGCTTAAGTTTTGCCAAGCAGAGCATCGCCCAGGTGCGTGGCACCCGACTGCATAGCCATGGTGACTAACGGTATATGGCTCATTCAACGTGATCCAATGTTTTACTCGATTGCCAAAGTTCTCAAAACAAAGTTTTGCAAATGCTAAATAATCATCGCTGTGTATATAGTATGCACAATTCAAGATGTAGATGTTACTGTAATATGTATTTCATTAAATGATCATTACCATGTACTGAGGATAGAATTTGTTCACTTACACAACTTTAGGGCTTAAGAAACCACCATATTCGTCATTCAAAGCTTGGGGAAGATCCCAATGGAAGATTGTCACAAATGGTGTTATGCCTGTATATATGTGAGTGTGTGTATATATATATATGATGAGTAAAAGAAAATTAAATCTTTGATTAAATGATAAGAGCTTTAAGTATCGGTCATGTAAAATGAGATGACTACTCACTGCTATTTATGAGTTCATCGATAAAACTGTTGTAATAGTTGATCCCAGCCATATTCACGCCCCCACTTAGCGTTCCATCTAATAATTAAAATAAAATACAACAAATAGGAAAATAACTCGATCTACAAACATAAATTAAAATAAACAAAAAATTTAAGCTATATTATTGGCCTTAAAATTCGACTAATTTAATTTGATACAGTTCTTTTAGTTAAGCATTAATTGGGAACAAAACACTGATTATTATACAAAAGACAACCGAGAGTTATTATCCCAACTCAAAACATAAAAAAACATAAATATTGAGAGTAAATCAACTTACTTGGCAACAGTCTTGACCATGATATAGACATTCTATAAGCATCCACCGATATATTTTTCATTATCGCCACATCATCCTATAAATATATATATATATATAAATAATCATAAGAATTAAGGATATCTCGTCTTCAAAATTTAGTATGTTTTGCCCTGCAATTTCAAGTAAAGAAGGTCCAGAGAATAAAATTCTATGGTTTTAGAACCTTGTATCGGTGATATTGATCAACAGCGATATCTCCATTACTGCCATCCTTGATTCTTTCTGCAAATATACGTAAATTGTTTAAATTATTTTGAGCATAAAGATCCCGAAAATCATATCATTCACACTATTAGAGCTGGATCTCCTAAATATTTAAATCCAGGTTAAGTTGAGTAGAGTTAAAAAGATAAATAAATAAATGTTGAAGTTTTTTTTTTGAGGTTGAAATGGAGGATTAACCCTTAAACACACAAAAACTAAATGACATAGACAATAGGAGTTCAAGGAACTCTGAACAAATCATCATCAAAGGCAGCTTCAACCTAGCTAGGAATCTCATTAAGCACAAAGAACCCCAAATCAAAATTACAGCTTCCCTTCGGTAATAATTTTGAAGTTATCTTATTACACAGACCTGGATGGCTGTGGGTGTAGTTATCCCATATACTTGGTCCTCTTCCATCGGTTTTTACAGCACCAGCGCACTGAAATGTACATAGAGACTGAAGATTTCAATATTCATGCACGTGGAAGCGAACTGATCATTCGTGACATATTGAAATTAAATTAAGCCTAAGTGTATGGTTACATTGAAAAAAAACATAAATTAATGACCTGGTAAGTTGCTGAGGCTGTCCCAAATATGAACCCTCGTTCGAGATCATCGAAACTTTTCCTATTGTCGAGGCGCTCACAAATGGGGCGTAGTTGCGGATCAGTATTAACAGCAGCTTTGCCATTTGTGAATGCAGAGCCAAAGAGTAGCACCACACAAAAGAGAAAAGTGCCTAATCGCATCATTGCCATAACTAACTTTTCCTGCCATATTGCAATTGCATGGGATTTTATATAGAAAAATAAGTAAATGGATGAGTAATAATTAACCGAGTAATGGTAGGAACACTAATTGTGCACTAAAATTAAGTCCTAAAACACATCATTGTGACTTTCATTACCAAATTTCTAGCATGTCAAAAATCATTAACTTATTAAGAAATTAAATTAAGATAATGAAGGGGTTAACCAAAAGCCAACTAGTCACAAAATCAATCCAAGAATCCTTCTCTACCCTGATCCCTTCTATTCTACCATAGATGAGTCTCCACCACGGTACTGGCAACGTGCACATCCGACACTTATTCCAGTGTGGGTGAAAGAAGCTACTGCTTCTAAATCTCCTTGAATATAACACATACACAAATATTAGAGAGCTTGGAGGGAGAGTGAAAAAACAATCATGGTTTTGCTTTAATTGTCATGGTGAGCGGACTATGTCTTCAATTTTTTAAGTTTTATTTCCTCAATTTATTTTGAACCTTGAAAAGGATTGTTTGTATATGCTTGCTCAAAGTCAAGTGCAGGTTTATGAAGCAGTATAACTCAAATGTTTACAATCGATCCACAGTGAGTATAAATAAACAACACAGGTTTTTTAGAGAACAATTATGAAAATGTAGAAATTTTAACAAGATTTAAGTAAAGGAAATGGAAATCCTCCATTCTCATCTCGTGGGATTAGACATGAGAAGTTTATTCCAAAGAAGTTCAATCTGATAACCAAACAGGTCCGAAGGCATTGGGATTCCACATTCAACTAAAACATGTAATCCATACTAATATGATCCTTATTTTTATAAAAAATGGCATTCCATTAAGATTGTTTAAAACTCTTTTAAAATTCCTATAGCCTCGTTTGGTTCATGGGAAATGAGACTTGGGGATGGGAAGTCAATTGTTTTATCATGTTTGATAAGTCTAGACATGAGAAATCATTGTCTAGCCCATGGGAAAGTAAGGGGGAAAGTAAAGTCATCCTCCTAACTTGAGTTTTGTTTTCCCTCATCATAGGAAAGTTTGGGAAAATGAGCCAATATTAAATAAACATTTTTCATGACCATTTTGTCATCATTAACAATTTAGAATTACAATATATCATTAAATGCATTCTTTTTTTATTTGATTTAATATGGATATAATTGGAAATTTATACAAATTTTGTTTTCCATTCTTACTCAAAACAAACATGGGAAATGAAATAAAGTGATATCTCCGGGTTACTTTCCCAGCATGACCAAACGTGGGAAATGAATATTTCATTTCTCATCCCTTATAAAATGATATGGGAAATGATTTTCCCTCAAATTCGTTCTGTGAACGAAACGGGGCCTAGAAGTAATTTGAGCATAATCTGCCTGTACCATTGGCTAAAAATATCAAAACATAATATTCGTCGAAAGTTGATTGTTCTAATAATTCTCCCCTCAAAATTTTGTTCAAAAAGTAATATTCGTTGAAAATAAAATTTGTTTTTCCTTTGTCAGACTTTTGTTTAAGTTAATTTGGGGCTTGTTATGCGTTCGGCTTACCCCGCCCCCCTTGTCTGTTGTCGCTTTGTTTTGGACATAACAAATTGATCCTTTAGATATACATGTTTAAATATTTAATGATAATGAGAAAAATAAAACAAAAATGGCTTTTTTTAATCATCTTAAAGGTAGAGTATTTTTTTTAATCATCTTAAAGGTAGAGTATTTTTTTTTAATCATCTTAGAGGTAGACTTTTTTTTTAATCATCTTAACGGTATGGTTGTGCTATGATGATATCTTCGACATGTATAGTTATTATTTTTACATAGTGTAGATTTCTAGTTAATAAAAACTGAATTGATATATGTACATGCTCACATTGTCTTTTTCTCATTCAACAAAGTAGTATTTTATTGATTTTTTTTTTAAAAATAATGGGGTGGGTCAGAGAACTTGTTCTCCAACGAAAGTGGAGATGAAGAATCCCCAATTTGAATATTGTGAGTATGAAGGCGAGAATGAGGGAAAAATGATTGGAATGGGGATGTGAATGATATACTCAGCCCCGATTCGACCCATTGTCATCCCTAATTGGGGGAGAGGGTTAACACAAATATTCATTGGATGTCTGGGGGTTTCGAACCTTTGCCCACATAGTTGGATGTGAAAGAGTTCAACCAACTAAGCTATACATATACTCCACTTGCCCTTAGGAAGTTAGTTCCCCATAATAGTAAAACTAAAACTGAAATTATAACCAAGAGAAATTAAGAGACGGCGGATTTAGCTCAAGAGATGTTAAATAAAACAAGGGTTTAATTAGGGATGAATTATAATTTTGAGATTTTGTTGAAATTAATTAGGACTTTGATTAGGGATGAATTATTCTAAAGCTTTGATTTGAGATTTTGTTAAAATTGAGTATATAGGGTTTAATTATGGATGAATTATAATTTTTGGTTTGGTTTTGTTGAGATGCTATTATGAGAATTTGTTTGATTTTTTGTTGGTATGTTTGATTAAAATTCTTTCTAATTCATATGCTATCTTTTATTATGTCGGATCACAATCGGAATCCCAAAATAACAAAGAATTTGTTGTCTTTTTTTAAGAAAAATAATGATCGGTCATCATCTAGTAATATTGCCTTCTAGCACTTCTTTATTTACTCCAATATGTGATGAGCAAAATCTTCTTGAGTCTCCCATTATCGATAATTGCAGAATTTAAGAGTTCCAAGCCTCGTAGGATTAAATTTTAGATTTAAATAGTGTTGTTTTGTATTGTGTTGCATTTACTTTTGGTTTTAGTTTTAGATTTTGTATTTGTTGAATTTTTATTTATAGATAGAGATGCATTTGTAGATAAGGCCCATTATGTCTCCCCCGACTAGGTGTATCTTTTTATGTTTATTAATGAAATTCACTCGTACCGTCGGGTTTAGTATGTAAGTTTTGCCCAACCGGCTTTTTAATCTTTGAACCGCCACTGATTGTTGTCATCCTCAAATTAAGTCAAATATTGCACCGTTCGTCTATTCCGTTAAATCCGTCTAGTTTTCTGTCAAAATTGATCATGTACATGGTGGGTGACATAATTCTTTAGGGCAAATATGACTTTTTGAATCAACACCATCTTCCCCAATTTTTATCTCATACCACTGCCAAATAACAACTGCCAGTCGCTGTGTCATGGCCATTGCCAAACGACCATCGACCACCACCACTGCTCTCTCTCTCTCTCTCTCTCTCTCTCTCGTGAGCCATAATATCAACAATTCCGCCTCTTCCCTCCACCTCAGTCGTCCTCCCCATGGATTAGAATGGTGGGTTACCAAAGGTGCAAGGGCTGGGTTGGGGCAGGGAGAGGAGCCAATCAATCGGTGGTCTTTTTTAATATTTAATTATTATTCTTAATAATTTTTATTAGTTTATTTTTTTCCTAAACATTTGGAGTGAATTTTCAAACTTACTTATGAAATTAATGGAAAAGTTGACAGAATTGATGAAATGGTAAGTAGTGGAACAGTACATGACCTAATTTGAGGACGACAACTACTATTTTTGGAGTTCAATGACGAAAATGTAACTCTAATTTGAGGATGACAACTACTATTTTTGGAGTTCAATGATGAAAATGTAACTCGGATATAGTTTAGCCATTTTTTTAAGGGAGTTTCATTAAAACACCCAAAATGGAGGTTGAAATTATAAAAAAACCCAACACCCAAAACACTTTATAAACACACCCAAAACCAATCATTACACATACTCAAAACCCATTTATAAACACACCCAAAAAGTTGACTTTGGGTGTGTTTCTATGTTTAAATAGTGCTTGGGTTTTTTTATAAATACATGTCTAGGATTGGGTTTATTTATAAATTTGTATTTTTTTTATTTGCCAACTTTCCATTGTTTACTCAATGCCACCTTGACTCCAGTTGCTATTTCTTCTTTCGTGCGGCTCCTCTTTCTTTTGTTTTATTTTTAAATGTCGTCACCACTTCTTCTTTTCTTACTTGGTGCGGCACTCCATGCTTTCTTTTCAATATGTGCTAGTATTTGCTGCATCACTAGCAAATCCCCTCGTCTGAAGATGGCGAAATCTGCATCGGCCACTTTGTTGGCCATTAGAGCCAGGAGCGAATTGCAGTCTTCAATTAGCCTAAAATGTATTTTGGAAGATGTATGGATGCTTTGGTGGAAGATTTATTGTACTGAGTTTTTTGTTTCAACGATATCGCTTCGTTCAAAAAAACAAAAAACCAGGACCAACTAAAGTGGAAGGAGCATAAGCGGGCGACGAGTGCTGGGTCCTGGCAATTAGAGAGAGAGGGAGAGAGGAGGGGTTGGGTGGGGTGGGGTGGTTGAGATTTAGTTTTTCATTTTTATTTCATTTTCTAACTTTTATAATATATTTTTTTTAATTAGATAAACGGTTTTAACCCTCAAATTAACAGCCAAATTGACTGAAGGATATCGAGTTAGAGGATGCAATTGCCTATAAAAAAGGTTCGAGGACAAACTTTAACATTGAGAGCTCGTCTGTGGAATCATTTAGGGAGGGTGTTAATGTATGCATTTTGAGTTTTTCTTTTGGCTTCCCTTGACAATTTTGTAATAGGATAATCATTGTAATTTCCCAAGCTCTAAGTTTAGATTAAGAATTACTTCTTTAGGTGTTCTTATCTAGCTACATTTTGATGGAAAACAATGTGTTTGACAAAGGTAAATTCTGCATTGCACTACATTGCATTCACTAAATTTCTGAAGATTATGACTAATCATCTTTCCTTCGTATGACTAGTCAACCTTTGTTTCAATTAGGATTTCCAGCTCACTGTTTCCAGCTGGGGCTTAACCATTTTTTTGTCCTGTTCTACGAATTTCTCAACTGCCATGTGTCTATTCTGTCATAGGAATTTTTGGTAAAAGCCAAAGAATTCCTCATTTGGAGCCGTCTCTTTTGGGTAGAAGTTTTGGAATTCGCTTCTTCTTCCTCGAGAGAACCATCTTATTTTCATCTATGAGTTTTTCTAAATTGATTTCTTTTTGAAAAACTGCATTTGAAATACTAATCTACATCTAGCTACTTAAAACACTATCTCATATATATCTAGGTCAGATTCAAGATTGATTTCTTCAAAAGTATAGTTTCTTGAAAAAATTGGTCATTCTCTTTTGAATCCAAATTTTGGTTTCTGTCTGAGTTAGAGCTTGCAAGCTGATGTCATGGGATGAATGAGCTGGAGAAGGAGCTGCCATTGCCATGAAGAACAGAGCTTCAAGCTTTGTTAAGTTGGAGAAGAAGATTGCACAAAGGAGGTATAGCTCATCTTCCTAAATAGATCTAGGTTTTTTTTGAACTTGCTTGTGTTCCTTTGTAAGAATCTTTTTCTAATTAGTGGATTGTCTGGTCGGTTGATGATCCCCAGTTTTTCCCAATGGTGGGTTTCTGGGTGAACAATTTCTGATTTTCATCTCTGTAAATTTTATGGGTTTGTGTTTTTGATAGTTGACTAGTCATCACATGATTCTGGGTTTGTGTTTTGCGGTTGACTAGTCATCTTTTTCTGTTGTTTGGTGTTTGCTTGATTATGCTGTCTTCACACACTTTCACCATAGTTGTTGATAGCACAGGGGATGCCTATATTGACGGGTCCTTCTGAGTACCTAGGTTGTCACTAGTAATTCTCTAGGCTTACAGGTACATCTTGGTATACTCTGTGTATGGTATTGTTTGGTATAATTCATATCTGAAAGTTGACTAGTCATAAAAGTATTTGGTCAAGGTCTAGAGTGTGTGAAGTTTGTTGCGTTCTTGATTGAATATCTTTTAAATTTACCCATCGTCACCTAAGTACCAATTTCAAAGGGTTCCTTTTTTTTTTTTTTTTTTCCTCTGCCATGTTAAAATCTCTATTGAGAAACTTGAAGATATAGATATAAATTAGACCTTAAGAGCATGCACACTAAGCTCCATAAACCACCTTCTTAGACAAATTTTAGGGAGGATTTGGAAAAATACAAATCCAACCATGCTTCCTATCCACCTCCTAAAATAGGGAGACCTCTAGGAGCTCCTAAATTTGAGGAGAGATAAATAACTCCTAGTGGCTTCCCATAATTTAATACTGCTTTATTTAATGAGTATTTCAAACCTTTAATTCATGTTTATTATTTTTATATTATGTTTTAATAGAGATAGACCAATTAAAAAAGAGTTATAGCATTTATGACTCCCTAAACTAGAGAGAATGATTGGAGTTTAAATTTTATAAAGAGCTCCTAAAATAACTTTTATATGTTTTTAGCTAAAATTTAACTAAAAAATAGATAGCATGATTGTGGATGCTCTAAGGATCCGCAACCTGGCAGCAGTTTATTGGAAATTTGTGCTTCAAATTTGAAGTATCTCAAATGGGTTGGAAATTTCAAATGAGTTGGAAATTTGATGAACCATCAGGGATCTTAAGCTTCTACATTTATCATCGGTACATTTATACGAATTTAAGAAAATATTAATCACACGAAATATTAAACAAAAACGCCTGCATTGCACCTTATTATTATTGTAAGTTTTGCATCTCAGTCTCTCCTCCTTTTGCCCCTATCTGCACTTGTGCTCTTCTTCTACTTCCTTCTTCTACTTCCTATGTTTGCGACATTTAATTCCAAAGAAAACCCAATCACTTCTTCTTTCTAAAAATCTGCAATTACCATCTTATTATTTGGTACAACCTTATTTCTTTAATTTCTTCTTTTGCAGAGATTAAACAAACTCACGCCATGGTCTTCTTTCCCCATCAAATCCTCTTTTCTTCATTTTCTTCTACACTTTGGCACATATCAAACTCACAATCAAATTGCAGAAACAAAAAAAAAAAGTAAATCAAACTCACAAACCGAAAATACATCAAATCAAACTCAAGAATAAATTAAAACAAAAACTCAAGAAGGAATTAAAACGAACCGAAGAGAAAGATGAAGACAAACCCAAGAGCAAAAATTAAATTAAACCTAGCCAACCAACAAAACCAGCCATTTTAATATTCCTTATTTCTCAGTTTTATGGTTATAGCAAAAATACTAAGAACATAGAAAACAATTCTAGAATCCAAATAAACCAACGTGAAAGGCCAAGTAATTCTGAATGTATTCTTCTACTTGTATAAGGAACATATATATAGTGCATCATGCCTTAAAGGCCAAATATGACCATTACTCTGAATTCTACGTACAGTAGGAAATTAAAAATAGAAAAAGAAATAAATTACAATCAATAAAAATCGCCAACTCACACCAACATCTTTTGTGTTTGCACCCTTCTTGGACCACCACAACAAGGGTATTCATCCCACCATAACCACTAAGGGCCAAAATACCCGTCCTTTATCGAGTCAACAAACTAGGATAAACCAAGCATAAAAAGAACATAAAGAATAATTAAAACTAAACTCTAACAAGGAGAAGCAACAAACTCACACAAAAAGCTCATAACAAGTTGCTGCAACTTATTATTTCGACTGAAATAGAGTTAAGCTAAAAATAAATAAATAAACTCAAACTTTTGGTTCCCATCATTATTGTCTACAAATATTTATATCACTTTCGTACTTTTTTCAAAGATATTACTTGAGCAAATTTTTGAACCAGTACGCGGAGCATTTTGGGTGCCTTTTTAGATCATCATTGTAATCCACATAGGTGATACCAAATTAAACAGTGTATCCATCATTCCATTCAAAGTTGTCTAGTAATGGCCATGCGAAATATCCTTTCACCTTAGCACCTTTTCTGGAAAAAAAAAAAGGGGGAAGAATTCAATGTATTAATGTCAATGTAGTGTTTAAATAACCAAAATCTAAGATGAATGTACCTTAGATTGCCTTAATTAATTTCTTAAACAAACACTTACCTCATGGATGCGTGAAGGTAACAAAGGTGATGGTAGTAATAGTCAATTCCTTCGGTAATTTGGGATCATTGAACTCATCAACGCCTACAATATAATGCATTTAGTTTTAAATTTAGACCTTATAAGACTTAACATTATTTCATACCATTATATATGTGAAACATTAATGATACAATTAATGACAATTTAAAACTATTAATTACCATTCTCAGTAATGTAAATGATTGGATTATTATACTTTTCTTTTGTGTAGAGTACAAGATCATGAATTCCTTTTAGATAAACATATAACCAACCTGAAGCAGCCTGCAACCCAATTAAAAGATAATTGAATTTTAGGAGCATTTTGTATGTGGAAAACAATATGAATCCTCGCCAAATGCTAATAGTATAAGCTAATAATTTGATATACACCTGTGGACCAACAGGGACCCCATTAAGCTCAGCTGCCAAAACATATACATATATGAATATTAGAATTGAACTATTCTAATAACTTAATTCATTGCTCAAAGTAAAATTTTCAATTTGAACTCACTTGTAATATTAACGTGAGGATCTGTTAAGTAGCTTGCATGTGCAGAAATAATGCCACGTTCATTACTTGCATATCTTGCAGTATAGTAATTTATTCCAATAAAATCAAATGACCCTTTTAGTAATTTGGACTCTTCTTCCGTGAATTTTGGTAATCGTTCTCTAACATTTGACCGCATACTATGCAGATAGTCACCGTGTGTCAATGGGTCCATAAACCTAGAAAACATGTAAATTCATAAATAAAACATATAATTGAGTAGATATATAAATTAAAAATATACTTGCCATCCGAGAATAAAATCCAAAGCTCGGAATGTAGCATTTTTATATCCGTTGTGCCTCCGAAGAAGGCTCAAACCAAGGTGACACCAATGTTATTCCTATTGAGCCATTTTGAGATGCCTATGCAAGAAAATTCAAGAATTTTTGTTAATTTAGAGTGAGCAAAATTTTAATATACAAATTATTATGTCTTATGTTGTAATTAATTGACATGATATTCATCTTTATACAATTTTACAGCGACTGTATGAGCAAGGAGTTGGTGGTGTGTCATCAAATATGGTTTAGTAGCCGAATTTCCACTAGTGCAATTTAGGTTTTGCCAAGCAGAGCATCTTCCCGGTGCGTGGGACCTGTATTCATAACCATTGACACTAAAGGTATATGGCTCATTCAAAGTGATCAAGTGTTTTACTCGATCGCCAAAGTTCTCAAAACAAAGTTTTGCATATGCTTTAAAATGATCGCTGTATATAGTATGCACAATTCAAGATGTAGATGTTATTGTAATATTTATTTCATTAAATGATCATTACCATGTACTGAGGATAGAATTTGTTCGCTTACACAATTTTAGGGCTTAAGAAACCACCATATTCGTCATACAAAGCTTGAGGAAGATCCCAATGGAAGATTGTCACAAATGGTGTTAGACCTGTATATATATATATATATATATATATATATATATATATGATGAGTAAAAGCAAATTAAATCTTTGATTAAATGATAAGAGTTTTAACTATTGATCATTGATCATGTAAAGTGATATGACTACTCACCGTTACGTATGAGTTCATTGATGAAATTATTGTAATAGTTGATCCCATCCATATTCACGCCCCCACTTAGCGTTCCATCTAATAATTAAAATAAAATAAAATAAAAAGGAAAATAACTCGATCTACGAACATAAATTAAAGTAAACAAAAAAAATTAAACTGTATATTCTTGGCCTTAATAAAATTCGACTCTAATTTAATTTGGTTCATTCTTTAGTTAATTATTTCAATTGAGAACAAAATAATGCTGGTTATTATACAGAAGACAACCGAGAGTTATTATCACAGCTCAAAACATAAATGGAGCAATCTCAACCATCTAATAATTAAAACAAGAACAAAAAAGAATTGTTATGTACAATGTTGAGAGTGAATCAACTTACTTGGTAACAGTCTCGACCATGAAATAGACATCCTGTAAGCATCCAACCCCATATTCTTCATTATTGCCACATCTCCCTATTGACACATAAATAATTATAAGAAATAAGCTAAAAACTAATTAGGATCTCATCTTTAATGTCATATGTTTTGTTAAGAATCCAAAATTTAGTAGGTATGCATTGTGTCCTTCAACTTCAAGTACACAAGATCCATGTAATAAAATTTTATGGTTTTAGAACCTTATAGCGGTGATATTGATCAACAGCGACATCTCCATTACTGCCATCCTTGATTCTTTCTGCAATTATATATAGAAAATTTTAATTATTTACAGCATAAAGATTCTAAAAATCATATAAAGTGTGTATAGACCGAGTATACATACTGCATGACCACTAGTAGTTAAAGACACAATTGATCATGTTAGATGTCTAAATATTTAATGATAATTAAAAATAACGAGAAAAACACAACAACAAAAATTTGTTCTTTTTTTTAAAAAATAACTTGCACTATGACCACAAAAATATATATTTAGTCATATACCCATTCTTAGTATAAATAAACCTTACACCATTTAATTTCTATAAAAAATGATAGTTTGCCCTATTGAATTTAATTTTGATTATTAAATTACTTTGATGCCCTATTGAATGTTTTGGGCTTTTTTATGAGGTTTTGAGGTTGGTTTTGTTTTAAGAAATCAATGGGCTTTTTTTTATCATATATATATATATATATATAATTTGGGCTCTTATATTGGGTATAATAGTGAATCTCCCAAAAAAAAAAAACTTCCGCTAAGCCACGTCACTAATTATAGTATTATCCAAATAAAAATACTGACGAAATATTGGGCCCCTAAAGTTGTAGTATCCCGACAAACGTTATTAGAGCTAAGTCGACGACTCATGGCTTCCATGGCACACAAAGGTAGAGTAGACAGACCTGGATGGCTGTGGGTGTAGTTATCCCATATGCTTGGTCCTCTACCATCTTCTTTTACAGCACCGGCATACTGAAATATATATATCATGCATGTGGAAGCTAATTGATCTGTGACATAATAAACACAAATCAAAGGTTAATTAAGCCCCGAGAGGGAATTGACCTGGTAAGATGCTGAGGCTGTCCCAAATATGAACCCTGGTTCGAGAGCATCGAAACTTTTCTATTGAGCAATTCACAAATGGGTTGTAGATCGGTATCAGCAGCAGCTTTGCTATTTGTTAATGCAGAGCCAAAGAGTAGCATCACACATATAAGAGCAAAGAGCCTAATCGCATCATTACCATAATTAACTGGAGGATTTTTGGTGTTCTGGTTCTTCCTGCCATATGGCATGGGTTTTTATAGAGAGAGTACGTACGTGCTATGTTGTTTGTTTTTTTTTGGGGGTAAACGCAAGTAGGCTTTAAGATCAAGTAAATGATGGGTAATAAATTAATAATGAACCGAGTAAATGGTATGAACAGTCACAAAATTAAGTCCTAAAAAACATCAACATGACCTTCCATTACCAAATTTCCAGCATGTCAAAAATCATTAACTTATTAAGAAATTAAATTAAGCTAATGAAGGGGTTAACCAAAAGCCAACTAGTCACAAAATCAATCCAAGAATCCTTCTCTGCTCTGATCCCCTCTATTCTACCACAGTATCGGCAACGTGCACATCCGACACTTTAATTTCCAGTGTGGGTGAAAGAAGCTACTGCTTCTAAATCTCCTTGAATATAATGTTAATTCCTTAAAGCCATAACATGTAATAATACACGGTTCCCACATCTTTGGCGCGCACCTGGATCTGTCGAGCAGTTGGCGTGATTATGCAATTGAGAAGTTCTTCTCCTCAAGAAGAATCCCGATCCTTATATGCTAATCTGATGGGTGAATTTCTGTATAGCTAGTTGTGTTGTTATATCGGATCTAGGAGGAGGGAGCCTTCTATTTATATGCATCTCTCTAAGTGTCTTGCCCATCAAGAAACACTTAGAGATATCCTTCATGCTATAGGATTAATCCATTTCAACTCCTTGTAGAACTAGGAACCCTTAAGCCTTCATTATCCTTATTGAAACACTTGTTTGAGAGGCTTGAGCCTAATCGAGATAGGTTTTGAGTTCCTAATAAACAATAAGTCTTTGTAATCCTAAGTTGATTAGAAGATCACTTTAGTAGGTTTAACATGTAATAAACCTTCTTACATTCTCCCACTTGATCAAATAATCAATTTAGACTTATTGTTCATTACTTAATGGCCATGTGGAACTCAAAATCTCTTGTTCTTTATCAACACCTTGTCATTTTTGAAAAATTCATAAAGGACTATCAAGTACATGGATATATATAACATCCAAGACTTTTATAATCACCATACATGAATCTCGCAAAACACATAAGGCTTTCGATTGAAAAACAGACTTTTATGGTTACATGACATGGCATCACTGCAATAGCAGCTTGCCCACCCTTTTCAAAACTACTACTAAGGTTTCAACAATCTTTAATGAGCTCTTTCATAGATTCAAAGCTGTAAACATAATGTTGACATGATTACAATAGTTTTTTTTTTTGTTCTATTTGTCATCCATAAATAGCAAATCTGCAGAACATAACATTGTATAAAGTAATTCAATCTGCTTAAAAAATAACTGTCTAGATAAAACTAGTTAACAAAATCAGAATTAAAACATAAGCATAAGAACCTCTAGCTCCCGGACGACTCTGACTTACTACATGACTTTAGGCATCAACTGAATTGCAATCCCATGCTTGCCACACTGCACTGTGAAAAAACATGATTAGGCAACCCTTTTTCAAAAGGATCTGCAATCATAAAATTGCTGTGCCAATGTGACTAGAGAGCAGTCTTTCCATCTCGAATCTTTTTCCATTTTAAGAACTTTAAATGCAAATGCCTCATTCCATTTGATCTTTCTCTTATTTATTGTGCAAAATTTCTTGTCAATATTGTCATATTATTCCACTTGGTGATTGTCATCTTGAATCGTTGATCTATGTGAATACCAAATTTCTTAGCATAGACATGAAATTTTAAGCCACATTGCCATTGAACTGGTAGCTTGCATAGCTATAAGATCGCTGCATAGTGCGGGAGAGGTTGATCTACTGCTGCTTTCATGCTCTTCCATGCCAACTGCAGCCTGCAAATAGAAAAAAACAACTCCTGATGTGCATTTCTTAGTATCTTGGCATCCAGTTGCAAAGTCTGTCTGCATATCCTTCCAGCTGCAAATTTTCAACCTTTCTATAGACCAGTTTGTACTCTTTAGTTCTCTGCAAATATCTTAATACTTTCTTGCCTGCAATCCAATGTGCTTGACTCAGATTAGATCAAATCGCCAAGAACACTTACGAGAATGCCAAGTCTGGTCTAGTGCAGACTTGTGCATACATCAAGCTTCCTACTAGTGATACATAGGGCTTGTCCTTCATCTCCAATCTCTCTTGCTCAGTTTTAGGAGATTGTTCACTCGCTCAATTTATCCCTTTTGAGAAGGGAACATCACATCCTGTACTAGCTTTCCCATGTTGAACCTTCTAAGCACTTTCTCAATATATGCCTTCACATAAGCCGATCATTTTCCTTTCTCTGTCCCTGCTGATTTCTATTCCAAGAACATAGTTTGCCTCTCCCAAATCACTCATATCAAAGTGATCGGACAACATCCTTTTAGTGTCATGTAACATGGACAGATTGCTACTTACTAGCGAATGTCATCCACATATAGCAGCATGAGGATGAAATTCCTTCCATTGAATTTCATATAGATGCATTCATCCAATGGATTATCAATGAAGTCTTGGGACTTAACAACTTCATCAAACTTGAGATACCATTGTCTTGATGCCCTGCATTTTAGACCATATATTGATTTCTGTGCTTGCACACTAAATTCTCTTCCCCTTTGAGCCAAAACTATCCGATTTGTTAGCATATATATTTCTTTAATCAGCTTCTCCATTTAGGAAAGAATTTGTCTTAACGTCCATCCGATGAAGATGCAGATCAAAATGAGCAACCAAAGCCATTATGACTCTAAATGAATCTTTAGTTGATACTGATGGAGAAAGTTTCATTGTAATCAACTCCCTCTTCATGTGTGTAACCTTTTGCCACTTATCCTGGCTTTATACCTCGCTCTATTTGTCCTTGTGCATTCCTTTTGGTTTTATAAACCCACTTGCATCCTATAGGTTTGCATCCTAATGGCAAATTAACTAGTTTCCATACTCCATTTTTGCTCATTGATTCTAGTTCGTGATTCCATGGTCTTGCAGACCACTATGAACTTTGTCACTTTCGCATGGCCTGCATGAAAGTTGCAGTGGTCTTCCTTAGTATTGATGTCATGCTCTGATTCTTGCAGGTAAACAAGGTAGTCATTTGACAAGGCTGGCCTTTTAGGTCTCTGTGATCTCTGTCGTCAGCCAAGTTACTGAGCCCGCTCTCCGACCATCGCATTTCTTCCAGCTCGGCGGACTGACTGCAGCATTTCTTCCAGCCTTTCTGGCTGATACTCGGAGCCGGGCCTCTGCTGGTTTTCTTCCAAGGCATCAAAAGGTAAGATAGTGACTTCTCTTGTTTGGTTTTCAAATATGCAGTTTCCTTAGTTTCCAAAACTTCATCAAAAACAAAATCTGTTTCATCTAATCCTTCCTCATCTTCTTCAATAAAATTGCTCTCGTGTCTTTCCACAAATCTAGTGTTATTTTTAGGACAATAAAACCTATAACCTTTTGTCCTATCTGGATATCCTATGAAGAAACAGCTCACTTTTTGGAATCAAGTTTCTTCTCCGCATAGGATTGTATCCTTTGCCTCTGCCTTGCATCCCCAGGTCCTTAGATGAGCCAAGCTAGGCTTTCTTTTACACCAGATTTCGTAGGGTATGTTGTTTGTAGCTTTGGTGGGAATTCTGTGGCAAGGTAGTTTGCAGTTTTAAAGCTTCTCCCATAGAAAAGTAGGAAGCTTTGCACAACACATCATGCTTCTCACCATCTCTATTAAGGTTCTTTTTTTTTCTTTCTCAAACACCATTCTAACACATGCATGCGGTATTCCAGATTTGTATATTGTGCAACAATGCCCCTCTTTGTAGGAAGTTTGCAAAGGTCCTGGATTTCTTCCCTTTCTATGAACTTGCCATAGAACTCCACCCCTATCTCGATCTTACAACTTTTATCTTAGAATCCAAATTTGGTTTTCCATACTTCGCCTTGTAGATTTTAAACATTTCAGTGCTTTGGATTTTTCTATTATCGATACACATATCCATATCTTGAAAAATCATCTGTAAAAGTAATAAAATAACTGAAACCATCATGTGTATTAACTGGAAAAGGTCCGCAGATATCTGTGTGTATTATCTCAAGTAGTTTCTCACTTCTTATTGCCCCTTTATTTCTGAGATTTGTTAGCTTTCCTTTTGCACATTCAATGCATGTTTTATCTTGTTAAGTGGTGGGAGAATTGATTCTTTGCATAGGAGATTCATTCTTTCTTTTGCTGCTTATCTGTGTTCTTGTTTTTTGGTCCATTCCTTTGGTTTAAACTTAGTATCCTGCACCAAATACACTTGTTCTTTTCCTTTGTCCTTTCTGATACTTTGTTCTTCCTGCACACATATACCTATCAAATCAGCAACTCACCATATCTCCTTCTCGAGCAATATAAGTAGTTTTCATTGTCTAAAAATGCTAGGTAGAGAATTAATAGCAAAGTGCACCATCATGGTTTCATCCACATGGACTTTTAGAGCCTTCAAATTGTTTCCTATCTCAACCATGTTCAGAATATGAGTTCTTATGCAGCCTTCTCCATTGTATTTCATATCTATCAGATGGCTCATGAGTGAACCAATTTCACTTTCTTGGATCCTTGGAAGTTTTCTGCAATAGCTTCCATGAATAGCTTAGCACTCTCAGGCACACATACTTCGCCTCTGACCTCTTCAAATAGACCTCCTCATGATCAGAATTGCCATTTTGTTGGCCTTAATCCACTTTGCATATTTAGTCTTAGTCTCACAGATGCATCAATCGCAGTGTAACTCGATAAAGCTTCATCACCAAAGAACCATCTTATAATCCGAAGTCCAAGAGCAATTTCACATCTTCTCTCCATTTCTTATAATTTGAGCCAAGTGAGAGTTCGAATCGAGTTATGATTGACTGTACATGTTTAAAACAAGATAAGCACTTTATATATAAATTTCCCTTAACTTTAATCAAACATACTTAATCACATCTTTGGACAATGATTCAAGCATGCTTATTGACACTGGAAAACGAGTAGATGTGGATTTTTGAGCAAAAGATCTTCTACATCTTTAGATAAGAAAACCTTTCACTAATCCATATCTATCCATGTTCCATAAGTCGATCCACCATGATGCAAGACATATCAAATCACGACATCTTTGGACGAGTTTTCTAAGCCTTTCGACATGTTTTGCATCATGGTGCAAATTCTGATCATAAACCTTGAATATAGTGATCATGCAATGGTTGAGTCGCTTTGGCTTACTCAATCACGGCACAAGAACTCGTAAGCAATGATCTGTAGAAAACTTTAAGAACATGATAAAGTTCATACTTTATACTGTTATCATGTTCATACTTTATAACTTAAAATGATTATTTATTCTTAATTTTCCTGCACGAGTTTGTTAGGTATAACATGATATAACTTAAGCTCGATACCACATGTTAATTCCTTAAAGCCATAACATGTTTAACACTAACTTCTGAGTCGGACATGATGCTGGCGCAAGAACTGGATGATGCCTTTGGAATGACAGATTAGCGCGGCAAGGTATAGAAGTTCTTCTCCGAGAATCCGATCCTTATAGCTATAACTGATGGGTGAATTTCTGTTTAGTTGTGTTGTGTTATTCGGATCTAGGAGGGAGCCTTCTATTTATATGCATCTCTCTAAGTGTCTTGCCCATCAAGAAACACTTAGAGATATCCTTCATGCTATAGGATTAATCCATTTCAATCCTTGTAGAACTAGGAACCCTTAAGCCTTCATTATCCTTATTGAACACTGTTTGAGGCTTGCCTAATCGAGATAGGTTTTGAGTTCCTAATAAACAATAAGTCTTTGTAATCCTAAGTTGATTAGAAGATCACTTTAGTAGGTTTAATGTAATAAACCTTCTTACATATAACACATACTAATATTAGAGAGCTTGGAGGGAGAGTGAAAAAACAATCATGGTTTAGCTTTAATTGTCTTTTACAGACTGTTTATCGACATCATGGTGAGCGGACTACGTCTACAATTTTTTATTTTTTATTTCCTCAATTTATTTTGAACGTTGTAAAGGATTGCTTGTATATGTTTACTCAGACTTAAAGTGAACGTATATTAAGCAGTATAACTTGAGTGTCGAGTCCACCAGGAGTGGAAAGAAAGAACACAATTTTTTTAGCAAATAATTATGTTTTGCAATCATTGTTTGTTCTATAAAATAAAACTATTTTTTTTATTTTATAAAAAACCCCGCTTTTCTCTCTAGCTTTTGTGTATGCTTTGATGTTACTCATCTCTTTCCTCTAGAGTCCCAAACTCAATCCATGGCTGTAACTGCTAGGTTTCACACATGATAAACCGCTTTGATATCATGAAGGAAGTTGAGGTTACACCCCAAAATTAATTGGCAATGGGGGGAGTAACCTTACTCCTTATAAGCTCTTACTAAATTTCTCAACTTTCTAGTATAAGACATTTTCACCTTCACATTCTGACAATAAGCATTCACATTAAGCTCAAGTTCGGATCATACTAATTAACTTACAAACCTATATTGAAAGCTTTTCTTTAGTTCTCCATATATGGGGTGAATCCGTGACACCATATTTTTGACACAATTTTTAGGCCATGAGCATCTCCAACCAATGTGTCAAAAGTGCCACATAGACCTTTAACAGCTAGAAATAACATCTCACATCACTCCAACCGATGTGTCAAAGCTGATTTGGAATGAATGCTGGAGGTTGAGATATTATTTTTGACATCCCAAAAGTAAGATGTCAAATGAATATTTTATTATTATTTTTCTTTTCTTTTTAATTAAAAATAAATCAACACTAAAATGTAATAAAATAATAATTTAATTTGACATATCGGGTGGAGTGTAAAGCTGTGTAAAATGTCAAAGAGTAATGCTACACTTACCACATTTTATCCCACATTTCTATACCACATGATATAGCATGCCTATATCATATGTCACATCAATTAAATGAATGAAGTGTATTTTAATAAATAAAATTAGAAAAACAGAAACTATTATTTTATATGATGTAGTGTGTACACATCAACTGACACATCATGTGGCATAAAAATGTGGTAAGACTAGTATTATAAAAGCCACATCATCCATCAAATTTAAATTTGATGTTTGGTATTTGACATCTCCTTTGGATATGCTCCATTTTTAATGGATGAGATTAAATATGACATAACTTTTTGACATAAAAAGTAAATTAAAATATTTTTCTCTCTCCTCTCTCTATTTTCTAGAAAAGGTAAATTTCTATCACAAAATAATTTTTTTCTCAAAATATATCTTATTCCTTTTGTTTATTTGCAAACTTTCAATTGTTTACTCAATGCCACCTGACTCCATTTGCTATTTGTTCTTTGGTGCTGGCGGCTCCTCTTTCTTTTGTTTGTATTTTTATTTTGAATCAATGTCATCACCACTTCTTCTTCTTTTCTTTGGTTTACTTACTTGGTGCGGCACTCCATACTTTCTTTTCAATATCTGCTAGTATTTGTTGTTTCATCACTAGCAAATCCACTTTGTTGGCCATTCTAGGAACATAAATAATGGGTGTGTTAGGCATGAGGGCTTGGGGCGATTTGCAGTCTTCAAGTTCAACTAAGTACCCTAAAATTAATGAATTGTGGAAGATGTATGCTTTGGCGGAAGATGTATTCTAAACAAGTACCTTTTTTTTTCTTTTGGTAAACACAAGAGCTTTAAAAAAGATTGTGTCAACTTTTTTAAAATTATTATTTTTAAAAACACAATCGAGCTTTAAAAAAAGGTTGTTGTGCATAAGGTTAAGGTCCATCTAAAAGCGCTTATATGACCCAAAAGTGCTTTTAAATTCTTCTGTCAAATGCTGTCAGAATCACTTTTAGCCCTTCTATAAGCACAAAATTGTTTAACAATTGATGGTTATTAATAATCTTGATTCTGAGATGTATAGCAGTTAGTTTAACTTTATTACTGTTTTTTCTTTTTGCTTATTGAGTGTAGGTTCTTGTCTTCTTTCTAATCCAGAATTTGTATTTATAAAAGAGGAATGCTAGCAACCTTCTCTCTAATCTTCTCTTTTGGACCTTCTCCCTTTTTTGCTTGACATTACACTTTAAACAATGTCATTAATATATTATACAAGCTAACTTTTGCTTTCCAAATTTACCTTTATTAAATGTATTCAATTTATCCAAAAAAATTTCACAAATTTCTTACCATCTTATTAATTTTTTTTTAAAGAAAATGTCAGCTTTTTTCAAAAAAGAGGAAATGTCCCTTTTTTTTAAAACACACAGGATTTTATTTTCCCTATCTAAACCCTTTGTGCTAAAAAAGAAAAAAAAAAAAAAGGGACATTTCCTCGTTTTTGAAAAAAGCTGACATTTTCTTTTTTTAAAAAAAATTAATAAGATGGTAAAAAAGTTATGAAATTTTTTTGGATAAATTGAATACATTTAATAAGGGTAAACTTGGAAAGCAAAAGTTAACTTGTATAATATAGTAATGACATTATTTTAAGCGTAAGGAGAATGACACATGTCAAGTAAAAAATAGAGAATGTACAAATGAGAAGATTAGAGAGAAGGTTGCTAGCATTTCCCTTGCTGGCTCTGTTCAAAGAAGGGTCCATGCCGTGCACCATAAGTATTCGTAAATTGTGTATTCATTGTAGTTACTTGACTTGACAGATGAACTTGTTCCGTCAATGGTCTCTCTTGTCAGGGCAATACCTAATGTTGAATATTTTGTACATAAAAAGACTATCCCATACGTACGGGACTGAATCAAGAGAAAGTATAAATCAACTTTGTGTTACGTATGGATCTCCCTCTAACACTCATTTCTTGTGGCAATTTCTGCAATCAGTTGCTTACATACATTATTGCCAACAAGTCGCACTACGACTTCGGGCGAGCTGTCATACTTTATTCATCATTTGGAATTCAAACATTTGGAAACCCATCATTATCGTCCACAAATATTTGGATCTCTTTCGTACTTTTTTCTTGCTTCTTTAGGAATCTTTTGAACTAATACGCCGAGAGTTTTCAGTATCTTTTAGATTATTATCATAATTCATATAGTTGATACCTAACTGAACAATGTATCCGGAATTCCATTCAAAGTTGTCTAATAATGACCATGCAAAATATCCTTTCACTTTAGCACCATTTCCGTACATACAGGGGAGAAAAAAAAAAGGAAAATTAAATGTATTGATGTCAATGTAATGTTTAAATAACCAAAATCTGAGACGACTATAACTTAGATGGCCTTGATTAATTACTTAAACATGCACTTACTTAATGGCTGCTTGAATAATAAAGGTGACGATAGTAGTAGTCAATTCTATTGGTATCATTAAGAGTCCTATTGTCTCTAGCAGCAAATCTCGATTGGTCATTACACCAGTTTGATGTCAAAAATGCATTCTTACATGGAGACTTGGAAGAATAAGTATATATGGACTTACCCTAGGATGTAATTTGGCTCATGACAAGAAAAATCATGTTTGCAAGCTCAGAAAGTCATTGTTTGGGTTAAAGCAATCTCTCAGGGCATGGTTTGGCAGATTTACTAAATCTATGAAGAATTTTGGATATATACAGAGTAATTCAAATCACACTGTAACGCCCCCAACACAATTTAATTAATTGTGAAATTACAATTTTGCCCTTTTGGGTAAGGTCACATTAGTCACTTTCCAATCCATGAGGATTTTTGGGATTTGATTGGCACCATTGCGTAGAGCTCACTCTCACGAGTTCGTAGACACATAGTGAGCCCAAATCGGAGTTTTAACGAAGAAGTTGCAGTTAACGAAAGTACAGGTGCACAACCATAACTTTTCTTTTTTGGATATTAAAAACAGATCTGCTCTCTCTCTCTCTCTCTCCCGACACTTTCTTTCTCAAGACAACCACGCGTTGCAAGGGGTGGGTGGCTGCGCGTGGGACACTAGGTGGCAACCCATTGTATTCAAAAACACTCATCACGTCGTCTTGAGTACGACGGTATGCTCAGATTTAGAATTGGTTACCGTTTGACTATTGAATGGATATTGATCCTATTATGCGATATCCGGGTTCGATAAGTTTGGTTGTCCGATCATGCAATTGACTTAGTTTCGACCGCTCGATCGAGACCAAACTTTCAGGACTTGTTTAGTAGACCTTGTTGGACCTATAAGAACTTCTAGACCGGAAATCGGTGGCCGTGGGCCCCACTGGCCTGGTTGACCAATATGTGAAGTTTGACCAATTGGTTGACCGTGAGTCTTCCGAGGTTGTTTCATGTTTAGAAAAGTGTTAGATTGGCCTTAGAAACTCCCCATTTGTCGTACACACACTTTGAGTCCCAGGAAAGTTAGGAGTTTGTTTTAAAGTGCTCGTTCGAGGTGTTTTTATTAAATTAGTCCTTGTGTCCCTGGAAAGACAATCCTTTCGTGTTCGTTGGTTTTGTCAGGACAAAGTCGTGTATTTATCAAATACAGATGAGGATACGGACTATAGCAATAGCGACATGACAACGTGCTTCTGTGAAGAGCATTTTCGAGTGATGTCATGGGTCCACAATGCAGTAAGGTGCAATGTGGAAGAGCTTGATCTTTACATCAGCCCTGGAAGTGAGATAGCACCGAAGTTTCCATCTCATGTCTTTCTTTGTGCATCCTTGACATCTCTGTCGTTGGACAGGGCTGTACTAGTCTTACCGTGCCCTCCACATTTTCCTCTAATCTCAAATACTTGGAGTTGACAAATGGTTTAGTAAAAGGCGGATTTTTCAAATGGATCTCATCATCTTGCTGCAAATGCATTGAGGACTTAGTTCTACAAGAAGTTGCTGCGAATAATATCACCATTGAAAGCTCGTCTTTGAAGACATTTTTTTTTGTGAATGATGATTCGTTTGACGTACTTAACATCTCATGTGAGAAACTTGAATCTTTAATTATGGAGTGGATAATCCAATCACCTAGCAAACATTCATTAAATATTTTTGCCCCAAGGTTCAAGTATTTCAGTTGGAAGGGGAATTTGATGAACCACCGAAATCTTGAAAATTTAGATATCTTAGAAGAAGCTGAAATTCTTATGATGCCTTAAGGAGATGAGTTTAAGAATGTATTTGAGGTTCTTTGCAGTTTAAGCAGGGCCAAAGTTCTTACCCTAAATGAAGAGACCGTTAAGGTAAATTGAACTGGAACCCTCATATTTCAGACTGAATTTTTTTTTTTTTGTCTTTGGCAAATAATTAAATTTCTTATGCAATTTGAACTAAATTTTCCTATTTCTTTGTGGTGTGGGGTGATATGTTTATCATGGATTCTGTAAAACTGTGTCAGTGCGATAATTTGTGTTGTCAGATGTTTTGTATGTTAATCTGTAATATTCATACTTTGAATACAATTATCAACTTCTTATCCACCGTCTGTACTTAATTGATGTATCAATGAGATTCTGTTTCTTAGGAAAACTGTCCCCTCTTGGTATAGTTTCCTGGCTCTGCCACTAAGTAAGGGCATTTCTTTTGCTTTGATAATGGTCTCACTAACAAGAGTGAAAATCATATTTGTGCTATGTTTTGTTGAAAAGAGTGAAAGGAAGTTGAGAAACATGATTTATAACTTTGCAGGCTCTGTTTCGGGGAGGATCCATGCCACCACCATTAAACAATGTTTGTTCTCTGGGTCTGCGGATTGGAAATGTTGTTGATGAGTTAGTCCCAGCTATGGTTTCTCTTTTTAGAGGAATGCCAAATTTGTGTAATGTGCTCATAAAAACAAAGCCACCTCTGGATGACCCTAAATCTAATGTAAGTTAACTCTGTGCTGCTACTTACTTCTATCTGTCTCTCTCTCCCACGCACTCACATGTTATCATTCTAGAATCAAACAGGGGCATACTCATCACGCTTTTAAAATAACGCAGTTTTCCTTTCTATTTATTTGGTTTTGACTTTTTTTGGGAATCTTCAATTGATTTGCTTGCCTTCTTTTCATTGCAGACATCTGGGTTTAATATGGGATATTGGAAGATGCAAAACCTCGCTTTTATTAATCAGCTTAAGGATGTTACCATAAAGCTTTCTGATGGGTCTAATGGAGTTGAGCTAGTAAGGTATATGCTCGAGTGTGCTCAGAATTTGGAGAAAATGCTCATAATTTGTTTCCCCAGAATTTGGATGACAATATGAGGAGGTTAGACGAAAGCAACCCGTGCCACAGTTCTGTTCAAGGAAAGTCGAGACTTCTTACTGTGAATGTTGATGGATCATTTGTGGGAATTATTTAGATCTGTAATGCTTCAGAGTTTAAGCAACGATGTTCATTGTGCACTGCTACATTATTGTATTCGTTGTACAGTATGAACAATTCAGAAGGCATTAGTTTTCTTAAGAATTTCTTTTGGATGTTACAGAGTTCGTTTTCTTGTCCACTTTCTTAAGAATTACTGCTTTCGTTTCGTTAGTTTTCTTAAGCATTAGAGGAGAGCATGAAGAAGAGTTGGTTGACAAATTTCGAAGTATTTAATAGGTAGTAAATCTGCATTTGCAACATGAAAAAAAGATATTAAACTTTAAAAAAATAATGATAATATAGTAGTAATGATATATAATCAGAATTTAAGCAACTACTATATCTGAAATATTCACTTATAGTGTGTGGAGTTCATCTAATAAAATAATATTTTATTTTATTTTTGAAAAAATGAAATTTAAAAGCTATTATCAACTGTGACCCATTACGTAACAAAATTAGCAAGAACCAATACACCCTCAAATTAACAAAATTAGGGTTTTTTGTGCTCTGCTTCGGGAGGGAGGAGACCTGGCAATTCATCACTTTCCAGACTCTGCGGGCCCAAGGGAGATGGGGGGCATCTATCCAATGCGGCTCAAATACCCTCTTGCTCATCCTAGTAAGCATAAGCTCGAATTATATACTGTGTTGTTGAGGATCAAGAACAATACTTGTCTTTATTTTGGTTCAGTTCAGTGTAGAAATTAATATAATTGATGAAGTAGCTATGGCTAGAGCAAGTTGTAAAGGTGAAGGAGGTTGTAGTGAGAGCAGTGAGAGTATGATAGAAATAGACAGACAGAGTAATCTCCCAGACCAAGTTTCCCATCACATTCTTTCCTTCCTTACTATCAAACACCTTGCCCCTTTTTGCTGTGTGTCCAAAAAATGCAGAGAATTGTCTCTGTCATCTCCGGCATTGGATTTTGATGAATTTACTACCGTGCGTGAGTCCTCGTGTGCTAAGCGGCATTGGTTATTGAATGGTTTGGATAGGTTCCTATTTCATCGCGGTAATAATAAGATACAGTGGTTTCGTGTTCATTGGCTTAGTCATGATGAGGAGGACAGTGAGGAAACACCGTGCTTCTGTATGGATGAGTATTTTTTTTTTTTGGTAAAATAGGGGGCAAAGCCCAAACCAAAAAGATTACACAGGAACTAATCTAGGTCTCAAGAGACCATTCTTATCATCATCAAAAATAGGCTGCAACTGATCAGGAGGAGAAGAGAGCTCATGATAACCCAAATCCTTATGATGACCCAGCTTAGCTAGGAAATCTGCAGCAAAATTGGTCTCCCTATAGACATGAAGAACGCAGCAATTCCACTGATTTTTCAAAAGCTCTTTGCACTTGGTAAGTAACACAGCCATAGGATGAGAGTCCACCCAATCTCCATGGATGAGTATTTTCGAATCATGTCATGGGTCCACAATGCTCTGAGGTGTAATTAATGTTGAAGTGCTTGATCTTGACTTCAATGATAATCAAGAGTGGACTACAAAGTTTCCATCTTCCGTCTTTCTGTGTGGAACTTTGAGGTCTCTTACGGTGGACATCAATTGTATGGTTATTAAGGCCCCGTCGTCCTCTTTTTCCTCCAATCTCACATTAAGAGACTAAACCACCTCTGAATGACCCTGAATCTAATGTAAGTTAATATCTATGTTATTACTTTCTTCCAGATCATATTCATCATAATTTTCCTGACCATGAATGTATGTATGTATAATCATTTCTAGAATCATGAGCATTTTCATCATGCTGTTCCAATAATGCAGTTCTTTATATTTGGTTTTGGTTTAGGTTTTTTGTGTTTTTTTTTTGTTTGGGAAAACCCCAACTGATTTGTTGCTTGTCTTCTTTCCTTTGCAGACATCTGGGTTTGACATGGAATATTGGAAGATGTAAAACCTTGATTTTTATCAGCTTAAGAAGCTTACCATAGAGTTTTACAATTATGACTTGAATGGAGTTGTGTTAGCAAAGTATATCTTCGAGCATGCACAGAATTAGGAGGAATTTGCTATGGAAAATGCTAAGCTTTCCATATTTTTATACTCCATTGTGTGACACATCTCTAATAGAGGTGAGACCCATTGTATTGGTGGGCTCCACCTCTATTAGAGAGGTGATACACAATGTGGTACAAAAATGTGGTAAACCTAGCATTACCCATTTGCTATATATCCCTATCAGTCATAAATTTTAATTTTCAGAGGAAGCTAAAGAAAAAGAAAAATGGTTTGGAATGCCACAGTTGTTTTTGTGGAAAATAAAAAATATAACAGAAAAGGCTCCTTTGATATTTTTGTAGAACTTTTTTTTTTTAATGCGGTTTGTAGAAGTTATTTGTGTGAATGCTTTTAGATTCTTGGGAGTAAAAAAAAATTTAACTTAGTAATTGCTTTATATTTCAAACAACACTTTAGATGAAGAATACTACCACCTCGCTTACTACTACACCCATAAATATTTGTTTGAAATTGTTGCTCTAGTTGGGAAAGAGATTACAAAATCACAATCTTACATTTTTGTTACAACAAGTAAGAAATAATCTTAGTCTCACATTCTTTCATAGTTAGTAAAATACTGAACGGGAAAAATATGAATGAAATACGTACGTGTTTTATTCGGCAATATTTTTGGCAAATTACAACTGATAAGTTCAGCCACTATATAATATTTTAAAATAATTTATTTAAATATTTTTAATATATATTATTTGTATTCAATAATATGCAAAACTTATGAGTATTGTGTGTATTATTGAAAATTTTGTAAAAAAACAAGTGTATTAAACATGAAAAATAAGTACGTACGTGTAAAATAAGAGTATTAAAAGTGAAAATCCTAAATTCTTTCTGGAAAAGTAAAAACTCAAAATGGGACAATAGAGACTCGGGTAATGACCTAATAGTAATGGGTAATGCTCTAAACTATTCTAATTCATAAAATAAAATAAAAATCGAGGAAAAACAATTTAACCAAAAAAAAAAATCAGTGTCTATGTAAAGAGTGTGGCCGATTGGCTATACTATTTATTAAAAAACTAAAACACAAAAACCCTAGTAACACTGGGCATCTATACTAATTTATTTTTGAAAAAAGTGTATAGCCGTGCGGCTGTACTATTTTGACAAACCCACCTACCAATTCGGCGCCACGTGTCAAAAAACATATATCCACTCGGCTATACTAGTTATAAAAAAGAAAAACTAAAAGAAAAGGACCACAGTAAGGCCGTGCGGCTATACTCATTTTTTATATATAAAAAATCCCAAGTATAGCCGCGCGACTATACTATTTTTTATATAATTTAAAAAAAACCTGCCTGGTGCTTACCTGGAGGTATGGCGCTACATGTCCAACCATGTATAGCCGTGTGGCTATACTATTTTTAATAATAAAAAAATTCATAGTGTAGCCTCGTGGCAATACTCTCTAAGTATATTGTATTTAAAAGGATTATAGCCTGTACGACTATACTATTTATTTTTAAAAAAAAAATTGAAAGGACTCTTCTAGTTGCATTAGCTTATACGTTAAAGATATTAATTTGCTAGTTTCAACATCTCCAAAGTAGATATTGAAGACAGAGAAATTTCATAGTAAATCAATTTGAGAGTTCAATTTTTTCTTCTTCTTTTTTTGTGAGAATGTTTGCCTTTGGTCTACCTTGTTCTCTTGAGTGTTACTAAATTCTGTTACTACACACATTATTTATTGTAGAGAATTGCATGCTGAGTTGGAGAGTTCGTGGTAATTTATTTGTTCATTCCAAACAACACTTCGTACATAAAAATACTACTACCTCGCATGCTACTATACTCATAAATCTTTGTTTGAAATTGTTGTTCTGGTTGGCAAAGAGATTGCAAAATCACCATCTTGCATTTTTGTTACAACAAGTAAGAAATAATCTTAGCCTTTCACATTCTTTCATAGTTAGTAAAACACGGAACGGGAAAAATATGAATAAAATACGTACGTGTTTTATTCAGCAATATTTTGGGAAATTACAACTGATAAGTTTGGCCACTATATAATATTTTAATATAATTTATTTAATTATATTATTTTTATTCAATAATATGCAAAACTTTTGTGTATAATACGTGAATTTTGTGTGCATTAGTGAAAAGTTTGTAAAAACAAGTGTATTAAACATGAAAAATACGTGTACAATTGTCACACCCTGGACCCGGGGGTGGTGCGTGAGAAAATAAAAGGTAAAATAAAATAAAAAGAAGCCAAAAACAAGGGTTTTAAAATAAACTTTTCTTATAAAAATCTTACAACTTTACAAGAAATAAATAAAGCTCTATCACTCTCATCTAAATCAGCCTCAACTGGTTTAGTTCTTGTCTTACCCACTAATTCATATGAAAAATTAAACAGGGTGATGGATGAGCAACCACCTCTCAGTAGGGACATGAAACCTTACCACAATAAATTGATATAACTAAATTAAGTGACATGTAATCATACTGCCAAATATCACATTAATAATAATAATGCATGAATGCTCTTCATCTACTCCCGTTAATTCATATAATTGGACAAGCAAACCTGCACGTCCCATACCATGCTTATACCACTTGGTCCCGAATACTTATTTATATGAATTAACACTCATCTCAATCATTATATAATTCCCCTTTTGTTAGTCATCTTGTCTAATTCTTTGTCACCAGTCCCGAATCATCCAATAAAAACCATGTGCACTGTAGGATCCCTGAGACTTGGTACTTGCCAAGAGTTAGACTTAACTACACAAAAGACTATTTCCATTACCTCTTTTCCATTATTTTCTCCACCCAACAACTTCAACTAATTTCCATGACATAATATAATTATGCATTTTACATATCCATATATCTCACAACAATGTAACATTTAAAACATTACCAATGTATATATATATATATAATGATGCCAACATTATTCAACCAGTCATGAACACATAAACATTCCAAGAAAAACATTCAATTGTAACAAGAATATTAATCAAATAATCATATCACGCATAATATAGTACTCACGAAATTTAATTAAATCAATCTTTGTAAAGGCTCCCCAAGAAATCCCTACCTTGTTTCCAAAGCTAGCTCCAAGTTAAGAAAACACAATCTACGACCTCTAACTCCTCTCCAAGAATAATATTATTACCACTCTCTCTTTCTCTTTCTCTTTCTCTCCCTCCCTGTGTGCAACCTCTAATATTACACAAGGTTGTTATCTAGTGTTTTCAACAACAATAGAGGGGCCTATTTATACTTAGAGAATGTCGGTTATTACAAGTGCTAAGAATTGGCAACAACTATGGATAAGTTTAAACCAAAAGGAGAACTTGCCTACTTATTCTGCAAGGAAGAATATCTACTCTATTTAACGTTTTAATACTTGCATGTGGGTGCAAGTGTCAATACTTGCATGCTAAACTGATGCTAGCTAGTAATAAAAAGCTACTTCAACTTAGTTGCTACTTAATCTTAATTCAAATACAATATAACTTATATGTATAACGGATAGGTTGGATATCATTGGCGGTTTTATGTACTTTTTACCCAAGTAAAGTATATATATATATATATATATATATATATATATATATATTATGGTCTTGTAGATAAGAAAATTTTACCTATAGACATACGTTGTGATTCCAATCCTATTCTAACATTTGACAAGGCTACTAGCATGCCTTGTTGACACCTAACTACCCATTCAAGAATCATTTTACTAATGAATATACAAATAGAATAAGATATATATATATATATATATATAAATATATAAGTAATACACATATATATAATATAATAGGATATATGTAGTAGAATCAGATAAATATTTATTACGTAAAACTATATATATATATATATATAACAATTATTTTTGTTTAATCATCATTAAAGAAAATAAGACTCTCACAACAATATGAGTATTAAACATGAAAATGCAAAATTCTTTATACGGGTAATAACTCTGCAAAAGTAAAAACTCAAAAGGGAACAATAGAGATTCGGGTAATGGCCTAATAGTAATGGACAATGCTCTAACCTACTCTAATCTATAAACAAAAATTGAGGAAAAACAATTTAACAAAAAAAGATCACAGTGCCCATGTAAAGAGTATAGTCGTTCGAATATACGATTTATAAAACAAAACACAAAATATATTTTAAAAAGACCCCAGTAGCCGCGGGCTGCGTATAGCCGTGCAGCTATATTATTTATGAAAACAAAAAACAAAAAGGACCAGCCTAGCACCTAGCTCCCACCTAGCGATTCGGCGCCACGTGTCAAAAAAGTATCGTCGCGCGGCTATACTATTTATAAAAAGTTAACAAAAATAACAACTCTAGTAAAGCGGACTGGCTATACTCATTTTTTATATAAAACAATTCCCGATTAAGGCATGAATCATACCAGAGTTATAGAAACAAACTCCTATAACTATGATATGATGGACATAGAGCCAATAATATTACAAACTTATTTAATAATACAAAATCAGAGTCGCAGTAGCTCATAGTTAGTTATACACACTAGAGTAACATTCCAACAATTTATTCTGTAACAATTATACAAACAGCAACTAACAACATTGATCTAGTCCTCTAGTGGAACTTCTCCTTCCTTGGGATTTGCTTTGAACCTGCATCATCCATTAGGGTGTGAGCATTTTAATGCCCAGTATGGTACTATAACGTCCCCTCAAAGCTAGCTATCATTGCTAATCAAAGTGGCATGCATCAAACAATCATAAAATAAACAAGTTACGCATATGCGATGATGTCATGAACTCACTCCCTTTTAAACGCACTAATTCATACTTTAGGGCAGCAAACTTGCATATCTCATACCATATATTTTACCACTGCAGCTCCGAATACCCGAAAATATAAAGTAGTCCTTGAGGTTTTAGAAATAATAAGAACACTTTCTGACATTTTAAATTGTTTTCACAAAACTCATTTTCATTGATTTTTCATTCAAAGATTGATTATTTTATACAAAAAAATTTTACCAAATGACAAAGTTAGCCGTTGAGATTAGATTGCATATACTTCATTGAGGTTAATTTTGTTCATTTGCATAAGTATTTTTTTCAATGAAATCATCAATTTGTAGACAAACAATCAACGAAAAGGGGTTTTGTAAAACAAACTGAAACCTCATGTGGTGTTCATGTAATTTTGAGACCTTAGGAGGTTTTGTAAAAACACAAGAAACCTTAGGGTGTTAGTGTAAATATAACTCTTTTTCATATTTTAGTTTTCATTTTATTCATCATTATCAAGAGGAAATTGCATTTATTATTTAGATACAAATGACCACTATGGCCAATAAAATACAGGAAGAGGGTATTCCCCTCACCACAAACTCATAATGAGTTGCTACAACTTATTCTTGGACTCCAGGGGAGCTAGTGTACTTTAAACATTTGGAATTCAAACTTTTGGTATCCCATCATTATTTTCTACAAATATTCATCACTTTTGTACTTTTTTCAATGATATTTCTTGAGGAAATTTTTGAACCACTCCGCTGAGCGTTTTAGATGCCTTTTTAGATTATCACTGTAATCCACATAGATGAGACCAAAACGAACCGTGTATCCATCACTCCATTCAAAGTTGTCTACCAATGACCATGCGAAATATCCTTTTACCTTAGCACCTTTTCTGCACCAAAAAATGTGAAGAATTCAACGTATTGATGTCATTGTAGTGTTTAAATAACCAAAATCTAAGATGACTATACATTAGATTGCCTTAATTAATTTCTTATATAAGCACTAACCTCATGGCTGCGTGAAGGTAACAAAGGTGACTATAGTAATAGTCAATTCTATCAGTATCATTAAGGGCTTGCTCAAGTGGTAATTTGGGATCATTGAACTCATCAACGCCTACAATATAATGCATTACCATATGCATTTAGTTTTAAATTTAGACGTTATAACACTTAACATTATTTCATATATATATGTGAAACATTAATTATAAAATTAATGATAATTTAAAACTATTAAATTACCATTCTCAGTAATGTAAATGATTGGATCATTATACTTTTTTTGTGTGTAGAGTACAAGATCGTAAAGTCCTTTTGGATAAACATATAACCAATCTGAAGCGGCCTGCAATCCAATTTAAAGATAATTGAGATTTTATGATTAATTTGGATGTGGAGAACTATGTTAATCCTGCAAATGCTAATAGTATAAGATGAAAATTTAATTAGAAAAAAAAAGGCTAATAATTTTAAGTGAACCTGCCGACCAATAGGGACCCCATTAAGCTCAGCTGCCAAAAAATATACGTATGTGAATATTAGAATATAACTTTTCTAATAAGTTGATTCATTGCTCAAAGTAAAGTTTGCACTTTGAACTTACTTGTAACATTAACATGAGGATCTGTTAAGTAGCTTTTATGTGCATAAGAAACGCGAGGTTGATGACTTGCATATCTAGCAGAATAGTAATTTAATCCAATAAAATCATATGACCCTTCTAGTAACTTAGATTCTTCAACCGTGAATTTTGGTAATCGTTTTCCAACAATTGACCTCATGCTAAGCGGATAGTCACCGTATGTCACTGGGTCCATAAACCTACGAAATACATAAATTCATAAATAAAACATGTAATTGAGTATGTAGATAAATAAATTACCAATATACTTGCCATCCGAACATAAAATCCAAAGATCGATGTGCAGCCCATTTATCTTTTCTTAAATTTGAAGCGGGCTTATACCAATGCGACACCAATGTTATTCCTATCGAGCCATTTTGATATGCCTACGCAAGAAAATTCAAGAATTTTTGTTGATTTAGAGTGAGAAGAATTTAATATACAAATTATTTATGTCTTCTATTACTGACTTAGGTAGGATTCTTAGCAAATAAAACAAAAAAAGTAATTAATTAGACCTGATATTCGTCTTTATACAATTTTACAGTGGCTGCATGTGCAAGAAGTTGGTGGTGTGTCACCAAATATGGTTCAGTGCCTGAATCTCCACCGGTGCAGTTTAAGTTTTGCCAAGCAGAGCATCGTCCCGGTGCGTGGCACCCGACTGCATAGCCATGGTTACTGACGGTAAATGGCTCATTCAACGTGACCCAGTGTTTTACTCGATCGCCAAAGTTCTCAAAACAAAGTTTTGCAAATGCTCTAAAATGATCACTGTATATAGTATGCACAATTCAAGATGTAGATGTTACTGTAATATGTATTTTATTAAATAATCATTACCATGTACTGAGGATAGAATTTGTTCACTTACACAATTTTAGGGCTTAAGAAACCACCATATTCGTCATTCAAAGCTTGGGGAAGATCCCAATGGAAGATTGTCACAAATGGTGTTAGACCTGTATATATGTATATATATATATATATATATATATATATATATGATGAGTAAAAGAAAATTAAATCTTTGATTAAATGATAAGAGTTTTAAGTATCGATCATGTAAAATGAGATGACTACTCACCGCTACTTATGAGTTCATTGATGAAACTGTTGTAATAGTTGATCCCATCCATATTCACGCCCCCACTTAGCGTTCCATCTAATAATTAAAATAAAATACAACAAATAGGAAAATAAATTGATCTACAAACATAAATTAAAATTTAAGTTATATATTCTTGGCCTTAAAATTTGACTCATTTAATTTGATACAGTTCTTTTAGTTGGGAAGAAAATGCTGGTTATTATACGAAAGACAACCGAGAGTTATTATCACAACTCAAAATGCTGGTTATTAGTCAGTTGTAAGAAAAAAAGAAAAAAGAATTGTTATGTAAATCAACTTACTTGGCAACACTCTTGACCATGATATAGACAATCTATAAGCATCCACCGATATATTTTTCATTATCGCCACATCACCCTATATATAAAAAATAATAATTATAAGAACTAAGCCAAAAATTTAGGATATCTCGTCTTCAAATGTCATGTGTTTGGCTAGAATCCAAAATTTAGTATGTTGTGCCCTGCAACTTCAAGTAAAGAAGGTCCAGAGAATGAAATTCTATGTTTTAGAACCTTGTATTGGTGATATTGATCAACAGCGATATCTCCATTACTGCCATCCTTGATTCTTTCTACAAATATACGTAAAAATTGTACATTATTTAGAGCATAAGGATCCCGAAAATCATACCACTCCTAAATATTTAAATCCAGGTTAAGTTGATCAGTAGAGTTAAAAAGATAAATAAATAATTTTGAAGTGTTTTTTTTTTGGGTTGAAATGGAGGATTAACCTTTAAACACACAAAAACTAAATGACAGAGATGGGAATCTCATTAAGCACAAAAGAACCCCAAATCAAAATTATAGCTCCCCTTTGGTAATAATTTTGAAGTTATCTTATTACACAGACCTGGATGGCTGTGGGTGTAGTTATCCCATATACTTGGTCCTCTACCTTCGGTTTTTACAGCACCAGCGCACTGAAATGTACATAGAGACTGAAGATTTCAATATTCATGCATGTGGAAGCGAATTGATCATTTGTGACATATTGAAATCAAATTAAGCCCAAGTATATATTTACATTAAAAAAACACAAATCAATGACCTGGTAAGTTGCTGAGGCTGTCCCAAATATGAACTCTGGTTCGAGAACATCGAAATTTCTCCTATTTTGGAGGCGATCACAACTGGGGCGTAGTTGTAGATCTGTATCTGTCAATGCAGAGTCAAAGAGTAGCACCACAAAAAAGAGAAAAGTGACTAATCTCATCATTGCCATAATTAATTGGAGGAGGGTTTTTGGTGTTCTGGTTCTTCCTGCCATATTGCATGGGTTTTTATAGAGAGAGTACGTACGTGCATCTTTTTTTTTTGTTTTTTTCTTTTTTGGGGATAAACCCAAGTGGGCTTTAAAACTGGTTCTATCACCGAGTAATGGTAGGAACACTAATTGTGCACCAAAATTAAGTCCTAAAACACATCATCATGACTTTCATTACCAAATTTCGAGAATCATTAACTTATTAAGAAATTAAATTAAGATAATGAAGGGTTAACCAAAAGCCAACAAGTCACAAAATCAATCCAGGGATCCTTCTCTACTCCGATCCCTTTCTATTCTACCATAGATGAGTCTCCACCACGGTACTGGCAACGTGCACATCCGACACTTATTCCAGTGTGGGTGAAAGAAGCTACTGCTTCTAAATCTCCTTGAATATAACACAAACAAATATTAGAGAGCTTGGAGGGAGAGAGAAAAAACAATCATGGTTTTGCTTTAATTGTCATGGTGAGCGGACTATAGCTTCAATTTTTTATGTTTTATTTCCTCAATTTATTTTGAACCTTGAAAAGGATTGTTTGTATATGCTTGCTCAAAGTGAAGTGCAGGTTTATGAAGCAGTATAACTCATATGTTGACTGTCGAATCCGCAGTGAGTGGAAATAAACAACACATGTTTTTTAGAGAACAATTATGAAAATGTAGAAATTTTAACAAGATTTAAGTAAAGGAAATGGACATCCTCCATTTTCATCTCGTGGGATTAGACATGAGAAATTTATTCCCAAGAAGTTCAATGTGCGAATCAAACGGGTCCTAAGGCATTGGGATTCCACATTCAACTTAAACATGTAATCCTTATTTTTATAAAAGATGGCGTTCCATTAAGATTGTTTAAAACTCTTTTTAAATTCCTATAGAAGTAATTTGAGCATAATCTGCCTGTACCATTGGCTAAAACTATCAAAACATAATATTTGTCGAAAGTTGTTTGTTCTAATAATTCTCCCCTCAGAATTTTGTTCCAAAAGTAATATTCGTTGAAAATAAAATTTGTTTTTCCTTTGTCAGACTTTTGTTTTTCCTTTGTTAGACTTTTGTTTAAGTTAATTTGGGGCTTGTTTGGGATGCGTTTGGCTTACCCCGCCCCCTTGTTTGTTGTCGCTTTGTTTTTGGGGTCTGATCGTATCGCTAGACTGGATTTTGGTTTTAGCTGGATCTCCCTTCCTTGAATTAGTTCTTGGCTTGTGCGTTTAGCTTATCTTTGTGTTCTCCCCTTGCCCCTTCTCTTTATGGGTTTGCAATGGAGATTTCCCACCAAATAAAACCATAACCAAAATCATTCACATTAAGCTTAAGAAGTTCAGATCAAACTACTTAAAGTACACACTTATATTGAAAACTTTCCCTTTAACCTTATTTAGGGAGTTTTTTTTTAGTACAAGCGGCTAGGGGATGGCAATTTTCCCCGCGCGGGGCTTTGATCCTAATGGATTAGGTATGAAGGATAAAAAATAGCCATGGGGACGGGTTTGGAGAATTTTTCACATATAGTATTTAGAGAAGGGCCGGGATGGTATTCTAACCCGAACCTACCCCATTTAGAATATATATATTATTATTTTTTTCATGTAAATATATTATTAAGATGTGTTATGGTTGTACTACCTCTCTATAATGATCATGTCTTTGACATGCAGTTTTCACATGTATAATTATTATTTTAAAATAGTGTAGATTTCCAGTTGATAAAACTTGAATTACTCATTAACTCTGTTATGTATATAAGTGTGTGTATAGATCAAGTATACTACTTGACCACTATTAAAGACACAAATTGATCCTTTAGGTATACGTGTTTAAATATTTAATGATAATGAGTAAAATAAAACAAAAAAGGCTTTTTTTTAATCATCTTAAAGGTATGATTGTGCTACTTTTATAATGATGATCATATCTTCGACATGTAGTTTTGATATGTATAATTATTATATTTAAATAGTGTAGATTTCTAGTTAATAAAAATTGAATTGATATATGTATGTGCTCATATTGTCTTTTTCTCATTCAACAAAGTAGTATTTTATTGGGTTTTTTTTTCATAATGGGGTGGGTCAAGGAACCCGTTCTCCAACGAAGGGGGAATGAAGAATCCCTTATAATTATGGGTATGAAGACGGGAATTGGGGGAAAGTGATTAACAGGAATGAGGAATGTGAATGATATACCCACCCCCGATTCGACTCAATGCCATCCCTAATTGGGGGAGGTGGTTTACACAAATATTTATTGGATGTCGAAGATTTCGAATTTCTGCCCGCATAGTTGGAGGTGGAAGAGCTCAACCAACTAAGCTATATATTCCACTTGCCCTTAGCTAGGAAGTTAGTTCCCCATAATACTAAAAATAAAACTGAAATTATAACCAAGAGAAATTGAGAGATGGAGGCCCAAGAGATGTTGAATAAAAAATAAGGCATGCCTCTCTCTTATTCCCTTTTTTTAGGCTAAACTGTATAGCAATAGTCCGTGAATTATATCCCTAGTTACGTTTTCATCTATGAACTCCACAAATAGTTGTTGCCATCCTCAAATTAAGTCAAACGTTGCACCGTTCGTCTATTCCCTCAAATCCGTCTAGTTTTCTGCCAAAATTGATGATGTACATGACACGTGCCATAATTCTTAAGGGAAAATATGACTTTTTGAATCAACACCGTCTTCCCCAATTTCTATCTCATAAGAGCATCCACAATGGGCTCCCTAAACCACCTCCTTAGACAAATTTTAGGGAGGAATGATAAAAATACAACTTCAACCACGCTCCCTATCCACCTCCTAAAATAGGGAGTCCTCTAGAAACTCCTAAATCTTAGGAGAGAGAAATGACTCCTAGTGGCTCCCTATAATTTAATGCTGCTTTATTTAATGAGTATTTCAAACTTTTATTTAATGCTAACTATTTTTTATTTTATTTTTTAATAGAGATGGACCAATCAAAAAAGAGTTATAGCATTTATGACTCTCCAAATTAGGAAGTATGGTTGGAGTTGAAATTTTTTAGAGAGCTCCTAAAATAGCTTTCTTATATTCTTAGCCAAATTTTAGCTAAGAAATAGAGAGCATCATTGTGGATGCTCTAACACTGCCAAATAACAGCTACCAGTCACTGTGTCATGGCCATTGCCAAACGACCATCGACCACCACCACTGCCTCTCTCTCTCTCTCTCTCTCTCTCTCCTGAGTCATAATATCAACAATTCCGCGTCTTCCCTCCACCTCAGTCGTCCTCCCCCATGGATTAGAATTGTGGGTTAGCAAAGGTGCAAGGGCTGGGTTGGTGCAGGGAGAAGAGCCAATCAATCGGTGGTCTTTTTTAATATTTAATTATTATTTTGAATAATATTTATTAGTTTATTTTTTTTCCTAAACATTTGGAGTGAATTTCCGAATTTATTTATGAAATTAATGAAAAAGTTGACGGAGTTGATGAAAATGGCCAATAGTGCAACACGTGACCTAATTTGAGGATGACAATAACTATTTTTGGAGTTCAAGAACGAAAATGTAACGCCAGTATAGTTTAGCCGTTTCTTTAATTTGCAAACTTTCCATGTTTTACTCAATGCCACCTTGATTCCAGTTGCTATTTCTTCTTTGGTCTGGCGGCTCCTCTTTCTTTTGTTTTATTTTTAAATGTCGTCACCACTTCTTCTTTTCTTACTTGGTGCGGCACTCCATGCTTTCTTTTCAATATCTGCTAGTATTTACTGGATCACTAGCCAATCCCCTTTCTGAAGATGGTGAAATCTGCAACCAATTGGATGCTTCAGACAGACAATTGTGCCAGTCTATAATTTAATTGGGCCACTTTGTTGGCCACTAGAGCAGGGGCGAATTGCAGTCTTCAATTATCCTAAAATGCATTGTGGAAGATGTATGGATGCTTTGGTGGAAGATTTATTGCACTGAGTTTTTGTTTCAACGATATCGCTTCGTTTAAAAACAAAAAACAAAAAAACCAGGACCAACTAAGGTGGAAGGAGCATAAGCGGGCGATGACTGCTGGTCCTGGCATGTCACGCCAGATTCGGTGGTCGTGGAAATCTCATGTAACGTATCCGAAAAAAAAAAATTTATTTAAAAAAATTGAAATAGGATTTAAAATAAACTTCTCTTATAAAAATAGCTCCAAAATCTTACAACTTTATAATTAATAAATAAAACTTTATCACTCTCATCTAATTCAGCTTCAACTAGTATAGTCTTTGTCTTGGTACTAATTCATTTGAAAAATTAAACAAGGTGAGGAATGAGCAACAACCACTTAGTAAGGACATAAGACCTTACCACAGTAGATTGATATAACTAAATTAAGTGACATGCAATTATATAACGTATAACAAATAATAATGCATGAACGAGCTTCGATTCTACCCAGCCCATTAATCTATATAACTGGGCAAGTAAATCTGCATGTCTCATACCATGCATTTTACCACTGTGATTGTGAATGCCCTAGAATATAAACTAACACCCATCTCAATCATCCCATAATTTTCCTTTTGCTAGTCATCTTGTCTAAACCATTGATCTCCAAGCCCAAATCACCCAATCGACAATTATACCGCCGATATCCTATTCTACTATGCACACGGGCTCACCTGAACTTAGTCTCTACAATGGTCATACTCAAGTACATAAAAGATCCTTCCCATCACTCTCTTTTCCATACTTTCTTTATCAACCCAAGAATTCCAGCCATCACCAATAACATATGATCATGTCAATATTAATAAAATAATATAATGATAATTAACAACACTTAAACACCCAATAACAATAACAATCAAATAATATTAACATGCATAATATAGTGTTCACGAAATTTAATTAAACCAATCTCTATAAAGGTTCTCTAAGAAACCCCCTACCTCAATTCCAAAGCTATCATATAATTCTGAGTCACAAGCCCAAACACCTTGAGTTCCACCAAAGTCTACCAACACTTTCTTTTTCTGACTTTTCCTTTCTTTATGAGATTCTGTAAACAAAAGCAATTAAACGAACTACTATGATACAAGAAAAACAAAGGAATGCTATTTATAGGGAATCAAAGTCAGCAAAGTCCATATAGATGGAAGCTAAAATTGAGCCACACAACTAGTCTATGTTTTACTAGAGTACTTGGGTGGCTTGAAAGTAGTATGTCGCCACCCTGAATAGCCCCACATATTGGCTTTGTAGGGTGCTTAGAGCACTTCCACCAGTTAGCCCCTTGCCATGGCAAGGGGAACCCTAGGGCAGCTACTATTCATGTGAATAGTGGCTGCCCTACCCCCCCTTAGCAAAGTGTGTTTCCAGCAGTTTAGGCTTGCCATGACAAATACTATTCATTTTTTTTTTTTTTCACAACTTTGTTTACTTAAACAATTAACTTGGATAATATTTTCGGATAAGATTTTTGGATTCCTACATATGAAAAATCATTTTCTCAAGATTTTTAGCGGAGGTGCAATATTGACTAAGTATGAAAAATGGTTTTTCGGAATAATCATTTTCTCAAGATAATTTTTTGCGGCTTTTATTCCTTACACATCAAATAAGAAAACTTGATTTTATGGGATTTTAATATGAAGTATATATTCACTTAATAAGCCATCATTTTTAGCCTAAATCTTATTTTGCACTAAAACCGATTTTTCATATTTTGATTCGGTGGGAATTTGATTTTATAGTATTTTTATTTGAATCCAAATGGGGGGTTGAAAATGGTACTTAGGTGACAAGGGGTAAACTTAATCACACAAACAAGACACAACAACACAGGAAGCTTCACACACTTTAAACCTAGACCAAATACGCATATGACTAGTCAACTACTAGTCAAGAAACAATCGCAACCAATAGAATGCACAGAGCATGCCACAATGTACCTGGGAAATCCTAGAAGATTACTAGTGACAACCTAGGCACTTTGAGGACACAAATCTAGGCATCCCCTGTGCTGCAACAACAACTATGGTGAAAGTGTGTGAAATCATCATTATCATGTAATCATCAAACAGCAGATACAGATGACTAGTCAACCACCAAGAACACAAACCCAGAAAAATTACAGATATGCAAAACAAATTTTGTTCACCCAGAAACCCACCATTGGGAAAAACTGGGAGTCATCAACACTGTGCATTCCACTAAGTGAGAAAAAGATTCTTACAAAGGAAAGCCAACCAAGAAGCACCTAGGTCTATTTAGGAATGAGCAATACCTCCTTTGTGCAATCTTCTTCTCCAAACAAGCTTGAAGCTCGAGTCCTTCATGGCAATGGCAGGCTCCTTCTCCAGCTCGTTCATTCCATGGCACTAGCTTGCAAGCTCCAACACAAACCGAAACCAATTTGGATTCAAAGGAGAAAGACCAATTTCTTCAAGAAACCATACTCTTGAAGAAATCAATCTTGAATCCGACCTAGATATAAATGATAGAATGATTCAAATAGCTAGATGCAGATTTGTGTTTCAAATGCAGTTTTTCAAAAAGAAATCAATTGGAAAAACTCATAGATGAAATCATGGTTCTCTCGTGGAAGGAGAAGCGAAAGAAGGCAAGCCAAACTTTCCAAAACTTCTGCCCGAAAAGAGACACCACCAAATGAGAAATCTCTCGTAGCTATATCTGGCACACAAAATCGTTAGGTCGGAACCCACTTTGTGGCAGAGAGAGAAGAAAGAGAGAAGAAGAATAGGACAAAGCGGCTTTGTTATGGAAGCGGTGAAACAAGGAGTGGAAACAAGGATGACTAGTCATCGAGAAAGGATGACTAGTCATCATTATATGAAGATGTTAATGTAATGATATGCAATGCTCAAAACTTTGTCAAATTGCTTGAGCACTTAGATAGAGAGAGAGATTAGGAGCACCAATAAAAGTTTTCCCTAATCTAGACTTGAGCTTGATAAATACATTATTACACATCCTATTACAAAGTTGTCAAGGGAAGCCAAAAGAAAATAGTAAAAACCATACATTAACAATCTCCCTTTTTTGCTTTCGCCGACAACACACTCTCTAAGAACACTCAACCCAAAACCGAGACTAAGGAGATGATGAAGTGAGGGTACCTACCTACAGAACAACCAATCTTCCCAGCACAAAAACAAGCATATTATCACAGAAATTTTTAAAACACTATGCAATGTGGGTTGAGAGTGTTCTCTTGTTGATAAGGAAAGTGCAAAAGCGAGGAGAGATAGAAACACGGATAAAAGATTAACCACAAAGTGATAGGCAATTAGGAACAAGATTATAACAGCAGAAATAGTGACTAGTCAACCAACAATAGTCTAAAAGCAGTACAGAACATAGAGTTATGACTAGTCAAATATCAGTTGTTCAAAATAGGACAGAACAACTCCCCCTATCACAATGCATAGAGTACCCACAATGTGTTTACAAAAACAAACCCCCCTAGCAAAATGCACAGACTACTCACAATGGGATTACAAAACACCTCCCCTTTTCAAAATGCACAACCTATCTAGATGTAATCTTCCTATCTAGGACACAGCCGAGAGCAGCACCAAGCTAAAAGATCAAAGAGCCACCAGAATCCACAGAGTCATCCGAGTCCTCATCTGGCGGAAGGCAGGTAGAGGATCCGCGTGGCGAGCCAGCAGCGGGAGGTGCAGAATCAAGTGGATGGAATGAGGGTCAAAAGATGTTGGATATACTCCTCCTTGGCAGCCAGCAAATTGAGCTCTGGAGAGAGGCATTCTCGTGAGGAAGACGACACTGAATGAGAAAGGTCCCGAAACTCTCTCGGCTAAGCGGCAAAGCAGAGGCCTTGCCATAAGGAGCAATGGGGGGATGCCACTGATCGGAATCAAGAAATGCCACCCCATTTTTCTCACAAAGGCGCTGAATCAGACAGGGAAACACAAGAGTCCCCTTGTGCTTGGTACCATGACCAATGGTTTTCCCAAGAATGGCATTATATAGGATATCACCAAGGGGAATTTTATCATGATTCACCATGGATATCATGAGTTGGCAGGCAGCAAGAGTGGGATTAGAATTGTTCCCAGTGGGGAGAACATTATGACGGATAAAATCCCACAAAAATTTATAAAAAGGGGACAGGTAAGACTTGATAGGCAGACCTTTAGAGGTCAAAGGCAAGGATTGATCAGTGTATGCCATGGATTTAAAAAGATCAACGAGTATTCAGCAGAAGCAAGAGCAAATTTTGCAAAATCAAAACCAGGGCATGACGAAAACCTAAGACCCGATTGATAACAGATGGTTTCAGAGTAATGGGTACTGACCTAACCAAAATCTGAAACTTGGACTCCTTAGGGTCAGTAGGAAAGTTAGAGTAAAATTCTTGAACAACAGGGATGTTAAACTTACTAGACAGAGAATTTAGGGCTTGAAGGTGGTAGTGCTCCAAAATCTGATTTGCAGACTCCTGAGCCGCCAAGGGAACAGCATCAAATTGATAAGTCCTCTCAGGAATGAATTTCCTCTTTGAGATAACCTTATCAAAGAAGGAGGCAGCCTCAGAGGACACAAAAGAAGAGGAACCTTCAACAGGAACAGAGGAAGAAGAACGGGTTCGAGGAACCCTAGGAATTGACGGAATGAAATCCACCCTGTTAGGAGATTTTGATTTGGAGCGACGGTGGTAAGTGTGGAGAGGCTTGGAGGAAGACATGGTCAGCAAGAAGAAGGGACGAAGAGACCAGAACAAGGAGAGAGGGAGAGAAAAATCTGAAATGGAGACGAAGTCGAGATTGACTTAGAACAGAGAGAGAGATAGGAGGCAAACAAATCCGCCCGAAGAAGAGGAAAATAAAAAACCTAAAAGGAAAAAGGCAGAACGACACGACCTAAAAAAAAAAAAAAGAACCTTGGCTTTCGGAACCAAAATTAAAAAAAAACCGCACAAAACGAAAAATGAAAAAAAAGACGCATCGGTTAGGGAACAAATCAGATGACTAGTCAACCACAAGCAAGATGACTAGTCAACCCAGGCAAACTTTGCACAGGCAGAGCCGGATGACTAGACAATCACAAGTATGATGACTAGTCAACCACAATATGATGACCAGTCAACTAATGCAATATGAGAAAGAACAGCAAGGCAAACCATCCAGATGACTAGGCAACCATAAGCATAGATGACTAGGCAACTATAAGCATAGATGACTAGGCAACTAAACCAGCATTATGACAAACACCAAATAATATCGACCCTGTGAAAGACATGATTTTGGTTCTCTTTTTTTTTTTTTTTTTTTTTTTTTTATTTTTATTTTATTTTTAAAATTGATTATTATGAAATTATAAGCATGAACCAGCACATATATCAAGTGACCAAGGAGGCATTAGCACAATAATCTAAACCAAGTCTTCAACACATGAAGAAAAAGAGATGAAAAAGAGGAATAGTTTAAAAACATATGCAGTGTACATAGACAATCAACTCTGAGAGACACGCAATGAGATGCAATTCATGCTCAGAGACAAGGCATATTTAGGAAAGAAGGAGGTTTAGAGCCAAGGGACACAAGAGATGATATCTAATCTCTCTTGGAGAGACACGTACACACTGCATTCTTAAGACATGATCATAGTATGGGCTCACAGCAAAAAATCAGCACTCTCTATGGACAAAATATTTGATGATTGATTTTGTGGTACTTGCACATCCCGAACATAAGTGCTTTGAATGGCCCAATTTTACGGCTCTTTGCTCTAGATTCTTCAATCAAAACACCTTATACCTTCCTAGAGCCGTGACTACATTGGTCACACTTCCCTTTTTTTTTTTTTTTTTTTTTTTTTTTGTTTTTGTTTTTTATTTAAATTTGAAATAGATTGGCTAAGAGAGTGAGACCAGCTAAGAGAGAATAACAAGAACAGTCCAAAATGAAGCCGAGATACATGGCTCACCAAGAGGACAAGATAGCAAGATTTTGGTCTCAACAAACAGCTCAAAAACAAGAAAAAGGGATTATGCACAAGTCAAACAAAGCACAAAAACATTCAGCATGCATACCAGCAGAGATGAGTGATATGAACAGTGACATACTAGACTAGGCAACTGACAAGCAAGATGACTAGTCAACTGTTTGGAGCGTGTCTGAAGACAAGGAGCAGACTAGCTAATCAATCAATGGAACAAAGGCCAATGGATTGCCTCAGTGTTCCATGTTTCTGAAAGTCCAAGGCCTTGGTGAGTATATCTGCTAATTGTTTTTCCGAGGGAACAAATTCCAAAGATAAAATTTTGTCTTCCACAAGATCTCTAATAAAATGGTGCCGAATGTCGATATGCTTAGTCCTAGAGTGTTGAACAGGATTTTTTGAAATATCTATGGCACTCATGTTGTCACAATAGATTAGAAAACATGATTGAGCAAGACCATAGTCTTCCAACATTTGTCGCATCCAAAGGAGTTGAGTACAACAACTCCCAGAGCACATACTCTGCTTCAAAGCAAAGTGGATAAGGAGACAGAATTCTATGCCTATGCCAAGCAACAAGATTGTTGCCTACATAAGAAAACCCCCCCGGAAGTGCTTTTCCTATCATCACTACAACCTGCCCAATCGGCATCACTATACCCAACAAGATTGACACAAGTGTCATAGGTATACCACAACCCAAACTCACTAGTCCCACTCACATATTTTATAATTCTCTTAACAGCAAACAAGTGAGACTCTTTTGGGTCACTTTGAAACCGAGCACATACACCCAACACTAAAAGAAATGTCAGGTCTACTAGCAGTCAAGTAGAGAGAAGACTTCCTATCATGCTTCTATAGAGTTTGATCCACACTTTTGCCATGCAAGTCTCTATGAATCTTAGCACTAGTGCTCATCGGAGTTCTTGCAGATTTGGCACCTTCCAAACCAAATTTTGTCACAAGATTCTTTGCATATTTAGATTGGGATACAAAGATCCCATCATGGCTCTGTTTAATTTGGAGACCTAAGAAATAATTAAGCTCACCGACAAGACTCATTTCAAATTCACTAGTCATGACATGAATAAAATCTTGAACATGCAAATCAGAGGTAGAACCAACCACAATATCATCAACATACACTTGAGCAATTAAGACATCCTTTTTAAACCTTTTCACAAACAATGTTTTATCAACGGACCCTCGAACATACCCATTTCCTAGAAGATGAGAGGATAACCTCTCATACCATGCTCTAGGAGCTTGTTTCAAACCATAGAGAGCCTTTTTTAAACGAAACACATCATTTGGATGATGTGGATCTTCAAAACCCTTTGGCTGCTCAACATAGACCTCTTCATTTAGGACACCATTCAAAAAGGCAGTTTTGACATCCATTTGATAAAGTTTAAATTTCAAATGACAAGCAATGGCAAGAAGCAATCTAACTGATTCTAAACGTGCAACAGGGGCAAAAGTTTCATCAAAGTCAATGCCTTCCATTTGAGTGTATCCTTGAGCAACCAATCTAGCCTTATTTCTCACCACATTACCTTGTTCATCGGTTTTATTCTTGAAAATCCACTTAGTGCCTATGACATTTGTGTGGACTGGTCTTGGAACAAGGTACCAAACATCATTTCTCACAAATTGATTTAATTCTTCCTGCATTGCAAGAAACCATTCACCATGGTGCAAGGCTTCTTTCACATTTCTAGGCTCTTCCTTGGAAACATAACACACATGGCTAATTTCTTGAGCAAGTTGTTTCCTAGTTCTCACTCCTTGATTAAGAGGGCCAATAATGACACTCGCAGATGGAGTGAGAGAACTATGATCAGTATGAGAGCTGTCACCTGGACAGAGGGGATGGAACTAGAAGTGGAAGGGGTTGACACAGTCAACGGGACAGAATTTTCAAAAGTTGACAGGTCAACCACAAGATCCAGACCTGGAGATTCTTGCACAAGTGGAGGAGGAGGAAAAAGACCATCCTCATCTAATGCCATCTCTATAGAGGCAGCAAAATCATCAATAGTGACATTTATGGATTCAATGATGGTTCTGGACCTACAATTGTACACTCTATAGGCTCGGCTAGAAGTGGAATACCCTAGAAAGATTCCCTTATCACACTTAGAATCAAACTTAGCAAGATGCTCCCTATCTCTCAAAATATAGCATGTGCTACCAAAGACCTTAAAATATGACACATTAGGCTTCTTTCCTTTCCAAATCTCATAGGGAGTTTGTTTGGTACCAGACCTCACAAATACCCTGTTTGAGATGTAACAAGCTGTATTGACAGCTTCAGCCCAAAAGTGTTTAGCAAGATTTTTGCTATTTAGCATCACCCTTGCCATCTCTACAAGCACTCTATTCTTTCTCTCCACAACACCATTTTGCTGAGGTGTAATAGGTGCAGAGAACTCATGTTTAATTCCCATCTCTTCGCAAAATTTCAGAAACTGAGAATTCTCGAATTCGAGCCATGGTCTGTTCTAATTCTAACAAGAGGCAGATGACTGGTCATCTTCTCTTTTTGCAAAAGATGACAAACAGACCTAAACCTTTGAAAAGTTTCAGATTTCTCACGTAGAAATGAGACCCAAGTAAACCTAGAGAAATCATCCACCATGACAAGAATATATTTCTTTCCACCAAGGGACACGGTTTGAATAGGACCAACAAGATCCATGTGAACAAGTTCTAGAATTACATTTGTTTGAATGTGTTTGACCTTTTTGTGTGACACTCTGACTTGTTTGCCTAATTGACATCCTTCACAAACATGCTCATCAGATTTTTCCAGCTTTGGTAAGCCACTTACTAGCTCTCTCCTGGACAATTTATGTAAGTCTCTAAAATTAACATGTCCAAGCCTTTGATGCCACAAAATACTTGTTTCATTTACAACCTTGTTGCAAACAATTTCTTTTGCATCGTTGACACCATCAATGCAGAAGCAATTGTCCCTAGACCTTGCCACGCTCACAATCTCATTTCCACCTTTTCCAATGATTTTGCAGCCATGCTTGGAGAATCTGACTTCTACTATTCCATCATCACACAGCTGACTCACACTAATGAGATTGGATGTGAGACCCTCAACAAATCTAACATTCTTAAGCTCGGGCAGACCAGGGATACAAACAGTGACTTTTCCAACAACTTGAGATCTATGACCTCCACCAAAAGTCACAGTGCCTCCATCAAAGGGGCTGAGAGATGAGAAAACATTTTTATCTCCAGACATATGTTTGGAACAACCACTATCAAAATACCAAGAGTTGATATTTGAAGCAGCAAAAGCATTTAGCACAACAAGAGATTTTGTATGACCTCTTGCAATCCAAGTAGACTTAGGCACAATAGGAGAACTCATTTTGAGGGAGACAAGTTTGGCTATCTTAGTGACCTCATTCAGCAAATGATCAACTTGATCTTGCAAAGATCTGGGATTCCTTTTAGATTTTTGAGACAATTTTCTGGTCTTATCTTTGCTATACATATGACAGACTGGTCGAATATGACCAGATCAACCCACACCTGTGACAAGTTGGAACAAACTTAGGTTTCTTGACAACCTGCTGAACATCAAGAGGAATCGTGACTGGATTTTGGATTTGACAAACTTAGTGGTAGAACTAGACAAACTAGAACCAAAGTGATTAAATCCAAGACCACCTTTGTCCCCATGAAGTTTTCCCATATTCAACATTTTGTCAATTTTTGATGCACCAATGGTCATAGATATAATCTTCCTATTTGCTTCATTCAATTCACCTAGGAGCTGTTTGTTTGAGTTCTGGAAACCAATGTTACTTTCCTTGAGCACATTAACTTGGTTCTCGAGGTTACTCCTAATTGACACAAGAGCATCAATTTCTTTTTCTAGAGACTCAAATTTGTCACTCAACTCCTTTTTGGTTTCTTTTAAGATGAGAATTTCATGTTGAAGATCTTGTTTATTTGCCTCAAGTTTGAGGCTCACTTCTTTCAAGGACATGGGTCTCTTTAAACAAACAATCATATTTTCTTCCTAATGACTCGTATGACAGTAGTCATCTCGACTCGGAATCAGATTCATCAGACATGGGCTGTGTACAGAGGCAACAAAGGCAACATGTTGGTCATCATCATCAGAGGAAGATGAATCATCTTGAGAGCCTTCAATTTCACTCTCACTCCAGCTCACTTTCATGGCCTTGTCCTTTCCTTTTGAGTATTTTTTCTGATTGTTTGCACAGTCAGCAGCATAGTGTCCTATGCCTCCACATGTGAAGCACTTGACAGATTTTCTAAAATCTTTCGTGAAAGGTTTGACATCCTTATTCCTCTCATTAAACCGATCAGTTGATGGTCTAAAATTTTTCTCACTACCAGAGCTGCCCTCTCTAGCAAACTTTCCCTTATCCTTAAGAATTCTCCTAAATTTTTTGACAAACAAGGCCATCTCATCCTCAAAACCTGAGGATTTATCACCACCTTTCGGAGAGGAAACATGCACTCCTTGAAGTGCAACATTTTTTGATTTTTTGGAGTCATTTTCTTCCATATTCAATTCCATCTCATAGGTTTTCAATTTTCCTACAAGCTTGCCAAGCTTAATTTCATTTAAATTTTGGACCTCCATGATTGCGGTTTTCTTTGCTCTAAACCTAGATGGTAGAACACGAAGAATTTTCTGAACAACAAGAAGCTCTTCAATGGGTTGACCTAGACTCATGGCTTCATTTGTGATCATCTCAACTCTTCCATAGAACTCAGAAATAGACTCAGATTCAGACATCCTAAGTTCTTCAAATTGTGCAAGCACCATCTGAAGTTTTAGGGTTCTAACTTGGTCATCCCCTTCATGAACTACCCTTAGTTTATCCCAAGCTTGTTTAGCATTAGGGATGTGTTGTATATGTGCAAATTGTGTGCTAGACAAAGCTGTAACTAAGGCATTTCTGGCCTTCTTGTTCGAATATGCAGCAAACACCTCAGCTTCAGTCCATTCTGACCTAGGCTTGGACACAAGCTCACCCTCAACAGTCTTGACTGGAGCAGCCCACTCTTTTGTGAGATATCCACTTGCATACTCATCAAGAGCATCAAGGAATATCTCAAATTTTTCTCTCCATGCAGCATAGTTATTGCCGTCAAAATAGGGAGGGGAGTTGCAAGATCCAGCAACTCGATCCCTTTCCATAGTGAGCACACCTAAACACCAAAACAAATCCTAGGATCTCTCTATTTTTGTTAAGAGCTGAAGCTCTGATACCAATTGAAAATGGTACTTAGGTGACAAGGGGTAAACTTAATCACACAAACAAGACACAACAACACAGCAAGCTTCACACACTTTAAACCTAGACCAAATACGCATATGACTAGTCAACTACTAGTCAAGAAACAATCGCAACCAATAGAATGCACAGGATGCCACAACAATGTACCTACTATTCTAGAAGATTACTAGTGACAACCTAGGCACCCGGTATGACCCCCACAATCTAGGCATCCTCGTACAGCAACAACTATGGTGAAAGTGTGTGAAATCATCATTATCATGTAATCATCACAAAAGCAGCAGATACAGATGACTAGTCAACCACCAAGAACACAACCCAGAAAAATTAACGAGATATGCAAAACAAATTTTGTTCTACTGTAAACTACCATTGGGGGAAAAACAGGAGTCATCAAAACCGGGCATTCCACTAAGTAGTAAAAAGATTCTTCTTACAAAGGAAACACAACCAAGCTCAAAGAAGCACCTAGGTCTATTTAGGTACATACACTACCCCTTTGTGCAATCTTCTTCCAACTTAGCAAAGCTTGAAGCTCAGTCCTTCATGGCAATGCGGCTCTTCTCCAGCTGCTGCTCATTCCATGGCACTAGCTTACAGCTTGCAAGCTCCAACACAAACCGAAACCAATTTGATTCAAAGAGAAAGAAAGACCAATTTCTTCAAGAAACCATACTTTTGAAGAGAAATCAATCTTGAATCCGACCTAGATATAAATGATAGAATGATTCAAATAGCTAGATGCAGATTTGTGTTTCAAATGCAGTTTTTCAAAAAGAAATCAATTGAAAACTCATAGATGAAATCATGGTCTCTCGTGGAAGGAGAAGTTTAGAAAAGGCAAGCCAACTTTCAAACTTCTGCTTCCAGAAAGACCGCAAATGAAAATCTGACTGGGCCAGACTGCTGAGACCCTCCACAAAATCGTTAGGTCAGGAAACCCACTTGGCAGCAGAGAGAGAGAGAAAGAAGAATAGGACAAAACAGTTTGTTATCCAAATGGAAACAAGGATGACTAGTCATCTACGAGAAACGGATGACTAGTCATCATTTTATGAAGACCTTGTTTAATGTAATGATATGCAATGCTCAAAACCTTTGTCAAATTGCTTGAGCCACCATAGAGCAGAGATTAGAGAAGAGCACCAATAAAAGTTTTCCCTAATCTAGACTTGAGCTTGATAAATTACATTACACATCCTATTACAAAGTTGTCAAGGGAAGCCAAAAGAAAATAGTAAAAACCATACATTAACAGGGGTACTTCCTTATTTACATTGTAAACTTAAGTAAATGGAGTAATATAAAAATAAATAAAAGTAAAAGGACAAAGACATTTATTTAAATGTTCAAAATGGAAATAAGGTATAGAGAGGGGAAAAAAAAAAAAAAAAAAAAGGTAATTTTTTCAATTTTTTATTACAAAATATTGGTTCAATGGTGTTAAAAGTGAAGAGTATTGGTTGGTATTTATAGAAAAAAAAATCAGTATTTTTTGGGTATTTTTTACATTTTTTCGATTTTTACATTTTTTATTGGGCAAAGGAGCTTTATCAGAGGCTACAATATGCTCTCGGCGATTACTCGATTGGCAGGGTGGTAGCCGGGCCAGCCAAAAAAGTAGTAGACCCCACCTCCTTGCCTCCTGGCAGAGTACTTGGGTGTTGCTTGAAACCCCATTTTGTAGTATGTCGCCAACCCTGAATAGCCCGGTATATTGGCTTTGTAGGGTGCTTAGTGAGCACTCTCAAATTAAGGCTATAAATAAGAACACATACAATGCTTACACCTCATGCTTTAACAAGATTTGAGAACTATATACTTGCAACACGTAAACTTTGTACATAATGTTTAGTAAGTATAAGGGCCTTTCTAATGCTTTGTAAAGTGTATAAATATATAATAAATATTAAATAAAGCTGAAATGAATTAATATAGTGAAAGCCATGCAATAAGATTTGATGAGGTAGGCTATACTAGCTAATAGCTAGAGTCACGTGGCTTGCCATACAACAAATATATATATATATATATATATATATTATCAATTGTATAGTTTGCAAACTAATAACTATAAATATTTAATTTTATGAAATATTAATATACATATTTAAAAATACGGAGTTTCACAATATTAAATAAATTCCCGTAAATTATACATTATAAATCTTACTAATAGGGATTAGACATCCTTGGGAACTGCGGTCTAGTATTAGTACAAAATAAGTTTGAATTGCCAAAACAAATAGAATGAGTTAGGGGCATAACTTTTTAGAGTAGATTTTCTTGATTAAGAGCATCCACAATGATACTCTCTATTTATTAGCTAAAAGTTAACTAAAAATATAAGAAATCTATTTTAGGAGCTCTCTAGCCAAAAATTTTTTCAAGGGACGTGCCACCGTAAACGCCTTGCATTATTATTCTCTAGCTGCAATGCTCCCTATCTATATCTGTTTGCATGGTTTCTCACGTTATTGTAATGAGAAGCTCTTTTCCCGATAAATAAATAAAAGATATAGATTGGGACTTAAGAAGATATCAGATACCTGATAGCACTTGGTTGGAAATTTCTGCTCCAAATCTTAAGTATCTCAAATGGGTTGGGCTTGTGATGAATCATCCGAAGCTGGCGGAATTGAATTGTTTGGAAGAAGTTGGTATTTCTCTCAGGCCTCATGGAATACACGACTTCGTCAGCTCGTTTCATCAGTTACTCTCTCGTGTACAGAGTGTCAAAATTCTTAGGCCAAGTGTCCATAGCGGTAAAGAGCATGAAATTGGTCTTCAATGTTTTAGCATTTCTTTTTAATATGAACTATTTAATTTCATAAAAGTTTTGACTTTTCAATATGATATTGTAGTATCTGTTGTGCAGCATCCCCTGCCATTTTAATGTCACTGTTGTCTCTTTTTTTTTTTCAGGAACTTTTCTTAAGAAGTGTCGTGGAATACAGATGCAAAAATTCCCATGCTAGTAATTGCATATACTAATCTTGTACATAAATAATTTACAATTTTTCTAAGGCAAAAGCCTCACAAACACAAGAAGACAACCGGGGACATCTACCCACAGGGAAGCCAAAGAATCAACCCAGGGGAACTAAACAAAAACACAATAAGCATAGCTTGCTGTGTGAACTATGCACAAATAGCTAGAAGAAAAAAAACAGAGAATAACAGAAATGGTGTATTCCATCAATCAAATGGTAACAAAGATTTAATTAGGTGGTGTATTCGATCGATCAAATGGTAGAATGAAAATTAAATGTGCCACTCGATGAACCAAGATTATTAATTGTATTCTCTGGAGGTCGAGTCCCATTATACTTAATCTGTCATCCAATTGTATTATTATCTTTAGTTTTGTATTCTTGCAATTGATTATCCCACTAGCATCATCATGACTTGCACAAGTTCAAAACTCAAATTTCATCTACCAGATTGCGCAAAATTCAGATTTGCATTTCAAGAACTTTGATTTTGCATGATGTCTGTCCTCACCCATTTCAACCAAATTAAAAATAATAATAATAAATTTACTTTGGCCAACTCTAGAAGTTTCAATGCGAGGATACAGTTCTCACTCAAATAATTAAGCAAGAAATCACGTGACATCGTTATTAATGAGGGTCTCATTCTACCCCATTAATCTCATCTGACATCTATTGAGAGAGACGCCTAGGGCCATGTTTATTGCTTGACTGATTGACTGACTGGCTCACTACCAGGTACCAGCCCATGGTACATGGCCTGACCCAAAATCATGTTTTGATGGGTCAAAGCCAACTGGCCCATCACCTAGAACCAAGCAGGACCACACCATAAACCCAACTGGCCCATCTGGGAAAATTAGAATCCTTACAAGGAAGGAGCTATAATTCATCTGGAGCCGAAAGTAGACATCTTTGGCGGCGTATTTGAGGTGCTTTCCCGTTTATCTATGGTAGCAGTATTGTTGTAAGCTTGAGTTATGGCGTTGCTTTTGCATTAATAAGGTCACACTAACAAGAATGATATTTATGCTATGTTCTGTTGACGAAACATGATTTGTAACACTGCAGGCTCTGTTTCGGGAAGGAGCCATGCCAGCACCATTGGAGAATGTTCATTATCTAGGTTTGAAGATTGAAAGTTTTAATGATGAGTTAGTCCTAGCTATGGTCTGTCGTTTTAGAGGAATGCCCAATCTGTGTGCTTTATACATTAAGACTAAACTACCTCTGAATGACCCTGAATCTTAATGTAAGTTAATGTCTGTGTTATTACTTTCTTCCTGATCATATTCATCATAATTTTCCTGACCCTGAATGTATGTATGTATAATCTTTTCTAGAATCATGAGCATTTTCATCATGCTGTTCCAATAATGCAGTTCTTTATATTTGGTAATTTTTTTTTTTGGGGAAAACCCCAACTGATTTGTTGCTTGTCTTCTTTCCTTTGCAGACATCTGTGTTTGACATGGAATATTGGAAGATGCAAAACCTTGATTTTTATCAGCTTAAGAAGCTTACCATAGAGTGTTAGAATTATGACTTGAATGGAGTTGTGTTAGCAAAGTATATCTTCGAATGTGCTCAGAATTTGGAGGAATTTGCTATATATCCTTATCATGCGTAAATTTTAATTTTAAGAGGAAGCTAAAGAAAAACAAAGATGGTTTGTAATGCCACAGTTGTTTTTTTAGAAAATCAGAAATAGAACAGAAAAGGCTCCTTCGATATTTTTGTAGATGTTAATTTTTTTTATAGGGCTTGTCCAATATAGATCTATAAATTTTTATTTCCTAGACATATATACTCTATAAATCTATGTGTAAAACCCAATTTCAAATTTAAATTAGAATATAAAGAATGTATAATTTATTTCAAGCATTTCATTAACTGTCATAATTGTAATTAATATACTCCCTATTAATAGCATATCAATCACCCCATTTCGTTGTCATTCCCTCTCACATCTCGTGGTAAATTACATATCCAATAATGTACTTATGAAAATTATAATATAAATATATACATATAAAATATAGGTATCCAATAAATTACATATCCAATAATGTACCTATGAAAAATAGGTACAATAGGTTCATTTAAAAAAATTACTTTTAATAAAACAAATAATAGGTACTTTATTCAGAGAAAAAATGCTATATTATTTATAGAAAAAAATAAATTACATTATTTAGATAAAAAATAGGTACATTATTTAGATAAATAATAGGTACTTTATTTGTAGTAGGTATATTATTCAAATGGTAGGTACATTAGATGACATATAATACCTAAATCCTAAGTGTAAGTACATTAAAATTAATGTAGGTATATTGGATGTCGTATAATGTAGGTATATTGGAATAGATAATTATGTACACTTTTCATACTAGGTAAATTATATTTTTCATAAAACAAACAAGTAATAGGTACATTATTTTTTCAACATAATTAGTATGTGTAGTTTTATTCATAAACAATTATAAAGTGGATTATTAGTCATGTATAATTCATAAAAAGAAAATAACATAAACATTTTATTAAACAAACCGATTATCAAATTTGAATTTATTGTTAAATTTTTTTAAAATGTTTCAAAATTAATTCCTACATCCATTACAACCATTTGGAGATCTTTCCAAATTCAACATCTGTCATTATATACAATCTAATTAAAAATTGTTTCCATATTGATTCCTACATTAATATACAAAATGCAATAATGGCTTAGTTGGGGGTATTTTTGGAATCTAAAAAGTACAATAAATCAGATTTTATGCTTAATTAGGTAACTTGCTGAGTTGAATCCTAGTCATAGGTTTTTACTTATACAAATTGGGTATTATTTATAGGAACAAAAAGTGAAAGGTTTTAGGTACGGCAAATTGAATTTGAAGGATTGTAAGCCAAATTTACTATTTTTTATATTCTATTTATAAATTTTAAAAATATATATATAAATAAAAAATAAAAAAAAAAGGAAGACCCCTGTAAAGCCGAGTGGCTATACTGCTTTTTTATATAAAAAATTCCCAGTATAGCCGTGGGCTATACTATATTTAAAAGGACTGTAGTATAGCCGCGCGGCTTACTATTTATAAAAATATTAAAAAGGCACCTCGTAAAGCCGGGCGGCTATACTCCTATCATTAGAGCGATTCGGTGCCACGTGTCAAACCGGCTATACAATTTTTAAATAATAAAACCGTAGTATAGCCGGTCGGCTATACGCCTTTTATTATTATTTTTATTTAAAAGGAACCGCCTGCGCCTAGCGCTCGCTTCGCCACGTGTAAAACGTAATATAGCCGCACGGCTATAAAATTTTGTATCATTACCAAACCGCAAATAGCCGACCGGCTATACTATTTTTAAAAATTAACAAATCTTGAGAAGTTGATGAGATTGTGAATTTATATATGTTTGAGAAATTGAGGTTGTGTATTTATTTATTTAGGTTGTGAATTTATATTTTTGTGAATGCTAGTATAGCCGCCCCTGCGGAAAGAAAGTTTCATTAGCTGTTTCCTTCCACCACTTCAACTGAGCTTCCATCATTCCCATTTCTTTTGACAAAGATGAGGCCATCACACGAAACTCCATGTCCTTTCTTCCTGCAGCACAGAACATCTTAATTACCAGAAGCTTGGGTAAACTCACAATTAATATCCATAAACATCAAACTGATGTAATTTTCACCTGAATCCTGTCTGCTTCTTCCATGTTTATCTCAAAGTCATTTTTTCAATTATACACTTCTGCAGCTGAAGTTCTAGTTCTTCAATCCTAGAATCAGTATTGTCAATCGAATTCCTAATTGCATATGCTGACTCTACATTGACATTTAACTCCTTCTCCCTTCTCACAACAAGAGCCCTATCAGCCTGAAATTAAACTTTTAAAAGGCAGAACTTATGGGACAAGCATTCAAAGCATCTGGATAATATTTTAATATGATTTATTTACTTTTTAATATATATTATTTTTATTCAATAATATGTGCGAAAATTATGTATATAATAAGTAAATTTTGTATGTATTATTAAAATTTTTGAAAAAAAAATGTGTATTAAACATGAAAAATATGTACATACGTGTACAATACGAGTATTAAATGTGAAAATGCCAATTTATTTATACTGATAATAACTTGAAAAAGTAAAAAACTCAAAAGGAGACAATAGAGACTCGCGTAATGGCCTAATAGTACTGGATAATGCTTAAACTACTCTAATCTATAAACAAAAATCGAGGAAAAACAATTTAACAAAAAAAAAAAATCACAGTGTTATGTAAAGTGTATAGCCGATCGGCTATACTATTTATAAAATAAAAAATAGATCCAAGTAAGCGGCTATACTAATTTTTTTAATAAAAAAATCCTGAGTATATCTGTGGGGCTGCATTATGTTCAAAATAAATAAATAAATAAATAAATAAGAGAACCGCCTTGCACCCCAACTAGTGATTCAGTGCCACGTGTCAAAAAGAGTACAGCTGCGCAGCCTATACACAGCGGCACTCATTTGCACTGGTGGTTAAATGTCGTAGAGGACCAGTTGGCTGTTTGGGGTTATTTTAATATATGAGAAGATGGTCAGTAAAGCCAATGAACCAGTTATCTGCCAATTAATTAATTGGGCTGATATTATCTTTATTTAATAAGACAATACTCATAAAGAGAAGATAATGCACATAAAAAGAGATAATATCATTTAATTCAGATATTATCTCCATAAAAAGGTAATCGGTGGTCCCTACATTTGGGTAGGCATATGAAACCCTCGTAGATGAGACCAGTTGGAAAAATACCTGCTTTGGGGTAGCTATTGTTTTTTTCGAACTAACTTATATGAGACAGGAATCGAGAGAAGGGTCGGAGGATGTTTTGGGGGGGTTACCGTTTCTTGTTTGCTGAACTCATCTTCTTCGCATCATCTTCCTGCAGTTGCCTCTGCAACTAAAAACAAAATTTAAGACTGGGCTAGCTGGGATATATGTAGGGGAAACTTTCAAAAAAATTGGGTCAAGCTCCAGCCCTACCTAGACAGGGCTGAGTCCGTGCCTGAAAGTGAGGTACATCAACATGTAGACAAAGCCACAAAAGGCCAAAATACCTTTTCCTCATCAAGTCAACAGACTATATAAACCAAGCAACAACAACATAAAAGGAAATTAAAACGAAGAGAATTGGGTCTTGTTCGCTGCTCTTGGTCTTTTGAGTCCATGTCTTGAGTTCGGCATGAACCCAAAATAAATTCAGAATTATAAGATTGGATTTCATATAATTTTTTCAGGTGGTCGAATATCAATTTATATAATGGAAAAAGAACAAATTGAAAGGCAAGAGATTGACTTTCCTATTGAATTGGAGAACGAATCTTCTTCATCTTCATCATTACCGATTAATGAAGGGAATCCTGAACTAGTTTTCTAAACACAAGAACAACAACGAGCACATGCTAATGCATAGAGAGTTGGTATAGCTTTAAATATGTGGAGAGATGTTGGACACAATGGAGAACAATGAGAATTAAAAATAATGAATGAATGTTGCATATTTTCCGTTCAGCATTGCTTTCAGACTTGTTATACATTTGTCACTACACTTTCGTGAACATCAATTACTTTGAATTTCTTATAATTTTTGCTTTTCGTGAATTTGTGTGGGTGTCTTTGAAAGCAAAATAATTTCTTTTTTTGTCATATATGTCATTTATCAAAGAAAATCTTCTTCCATCTAGAGGGATACTCGTTTATATCTCCATTGAAAAGCAAATATATCCCCTTCTATTGAGGGACACTCTGTAGGGTATCCTACGAATTTTTTTTCAACGATCCAAACCATCTATTTTTGAGATCTTCATTCATAGATCATCCTTGCAAAAAATTAGACAAATCGGAAACCGTTTCGATAACCAATTGTGTCCAACAAAATCAATGAATACAATGCTTCAAGAAAGTACTAAAATTTCAATAATTCAATTGAGTGGTCAAATGATATCGGATTTAAGTGATTTTTTTTTTTTTTTTTGCAGAGATGATCTTTGAATGAGTATCTACAAAATAGACGGTTTGGATTAGTGAAATACAATACAGAGTGGGCCCTACAAGGGTGTCCTTCAAATAAGCTTATTTGAAGGATCCCTCAACTGAAACTCCATGTATATATATAGGAGGCGGATCCGTGACACTACATTTTTTACACAAGTTTTGACACAAATTTTCAGCCATTAGATTAGAAAGGATTGAATGGTTGAGATTATGTTTCATTAATTACTTAAATTATATTAAATCTATAATGCCAAGTAAATTTCATTTTTATTTATTAGTTATGATAATCCCGAAAATCACTCATTATCTTTTCCCCTTTTGTTTTCTTATCATTTTCTCTCTTCTCAATTAATATCTTGCGAAACCTCACCATTACCTTCACCTTACCATTTTCATCAACACCAACCGAGCATTCTCCCACGACATAGAAAATCTGTCTCAAGCTACCAATATTGAAGAGAAGATAGGATTTTAATATTTAAAAGAAAAGCCCAGATTTGTTGCAATATTTCTTCTCTACAGTTTGGTTGGTCTAACTCTGTGTTGCTCTCTCTCTCTCTCTCTCTCTCTCTCTCTCTCTCTCTCTCTCTCTCTCTCTCTGTGTTTTTTCTAATAATTATTGGTGGGAAAGTGTAAGATGTAGAGGCAATGGCGGATCTGTGTGAAGGGCAGGGTGGGTGCCCGCCCATCCAAAGATTTTTTTATTATTTAAAAACCTATACATGTTATATGGGCAGCCCAAGTTTAAAAGCTTAAAAGCTTACCCAACATACACACACGCCCATCCAACTTCAAAGTGGTCCCAACTTTTGTCTCTTTTCCTTTGGTACACCAACTTTTCTCCCTTTTCTCTCTTTTATTCTACAAACCCGCGGATGACAACAACAGCATCCTTTTATCCCTATTTATTTTCTGCATCTTTCTATTATACCGGCTGGGCAGTGGGCAACTTACTGGCTTGTCCTCTCCTTTCTATAACAAGTAGTAATTTCTAATTCTCTCATTTTCTATATATCTTTAATTATAGTTTTAATTTAAAACTTAATATTTTAGGGTTTTATTTATGTATAGATGTATTTGAGGGTAAAACTTATTACGTCCCCCTAACTAGGTCTTTTTCTGATTATTAATGAAATTCACTTGTACCGTGGAGTTTAGTATGTAAATTCCGCCCAATTGGCTTTTCATTTCTGGATCCGCCACTGTGTAGAGGGGAGATGAATGAATGGAGAAGAAGAGAGAGACACAGAGATTCAGAGGGACAAAAGGCAAGAGCAAAATATGAAATAAGGAGAATGAAAACTAACGCGCGTTACTTCCCTAACTTTGAAGTAATTTTGATTGAACAAAAACAAAAACCCAGTTTCTCTCCAAATTGGCTAGATTAATGTGATCTATTGTGCAACTTGCTGTAGAGATTATTAAAACAATGATTTATCATTATAAATCTTAACTCTAAGGATTAATTGCTAGTTGTGATTTAGATGGAATGATTTGCTGAAATTGGATGGCTAGTTTGTGATTTCAGGGTTACTGAAAAAAGCAAGAAGAAGAAGGGAGGTGGTGTTAATGAGAAGGCACGAAGAAGAGAAGAAGAAGAAGTGGCTTGTGTCAATAAGCCATCAAAACTTAATTAAATGAAGAGTGAGGAAATAAAAAAGTCAATTAAAATTTATTTTCTATAATTGCTTATTTAAAGAATAAAATAATTAATTTGTTTAATCACATCCATTGATAATGGGCTAATCCAAAGGTTTAAACCTTGTGTCAAAACTTGTGTAAAAAATATAGTGTCACGGATCCAACCCCCATATATATGGAAATTCTTCCATCGTTTGGCAAAATAAAAGAAAATAGTGTTGGGAAGAAAGAATGACTAAAGTCTATGCAAATATATATGAATCTATAACAAAAATTCCTACAAAAGTATGAAAGCTATAATAAAAGTCTATACAAGTTTATTAAAAATCTGGATAAAACCTATAGGAATTATACAATTCTAGAAAATCAATCACTTAAAAAAAATCTTTCAAAATCGTATATAATCCTAATTTAATACACCCCCTAAACTCTCTCTCACAAAGAGAGGGAACTAACTTGCACAAGAATTGATCTAAAAAAAGCTGAAAACTTAAAAGACAACTTGCGCACTACGACTTGGGGGAGTTGTCATACTTTATTCATCATTTGGAATTCAAACATTTGAGGTCCCACCATTATCGTCCACAAATATTTGTATCTCTTTCATACTTTTTTCTTGCTTCTTGAGGAATCTTTTGAACCAATACGTCGAGAGTTTTGAATATCTTTTTAGATTATCTTTAAAATCCACATAGATGATACCAAACCGAACAGTGTATCCATAATTCCATTCAAAGTTGTCCAATAATGACCATGCAAAATATCCTTTCACTTTAGCACCTTTTCTGCATACAAACAAAAAATCAAATGTATTGATGTCAATGTAATGTTTAAATAACGAAAATCTAAGACGACTATACCTTAGATGGCCTTGAAAAATTTCTTAAACAGGCACTTACTTAATGGATGCTTGTAGGTAACAAAGGTGACGATAGTAGTAGTCAATTCTATTGGTATCATTAAGAGCTTCTTGAAGTGATACTCTGGGATCATTGAACTCATCAACTCCTACAATATAATGCATTATCATATGCATTGAATTTTAAATTTAGATGTTATAACACTTCACTTTATTTCACACCATCATATAAATGTGAAACATTAATGATGCAATTAATAATGACTTAAAATTATTAATTACCATTCTCAGTAATGTAAATGATTGGATCATTATACTTCTCTTTTATGTAGAGTATAAGATCGTGAATTCCTTTTGGATAAACATATAACCAATCTGAAGTCTGCAATCCAATTTGAAGAAATTGACATTTTAGAATGAGTAATTTGTATGTGAAAAAAAATATACTAATCCTCCAAATACTAATAGTTTAAGCTAATAATTTGATGTGCACCTTTGGACCAATAGGAACCCCATTAAGCTCAGCTGTCAAAACACATATGCATATGAATATTAGAATCTAATTATTCTAAGAATTTAATTCATTGCTCAAGGTAAGTATTCAATTTGAACTCACTTGTAGCATTAACGTGAGGATCTGTTAAGTAGCTTGTATGTACATAAATAATATCAGATGCATCACTTGAATATCTAGCAGTGTAGTAATTTATTCCAATAAAATCAAATGACCCATTTAGCAACTTGGATTGTTCTTCTGTGAATTTTGGTAATCGTTCTCCAACAAGTGACCGCATGCTGTGCGGATAGTCACCAGTGGACAATGGGTCCATACACCTATACAATACATAAATTCATAAATAAAACATTTAATTTAGTAGATATATAAATTAACATTATACTTGCCATCCAAACATAAAATCCAAAGATCGAAATGCAGCATTTATATCTTTTGTTGCCTCTGAAGCAGGCTCAAACCAGTGTGAAGCCAATGTTATTCCTATCGAGCCATTTTGAACTGCCTATGCAAGAAAATTCAATAATTTTTGAAATGATTTAGAGTGAGAAATATTTTCAATTAGGACCGCAATGTTCATAAATAAATAAAAGATTTAATTGGACCTGATATTCATCTTTATACAATCTTACAACGGCTGCATGAGCAAGGAGTTGATGGTGTGTCACCAAATATGGTTCAGTAGCCGAATTTCCACCGGTGCAATTTAGGTTTTGCCAAGTAGAGCATCGTCCCGGTGCGTGGCACCCGATTGCATAACCATGGTGACTAACGGTATATGGCTCATTCATCGTGATCCAGTGTTTTACTCGATCGCCAAATTCCTTAAAACAAAGTTCTGCATAGTCTCTAAAATGATCGCTGTATATGGTATGTAGATATTATTGTAATATGTATTTAATTAAATAATCAATATTATATATTGAGGATAGAATTTGTTCACTCACACAATATTAGGGCTTAAGAAACCACCATATTCGTCTTCTAAAGCTTGTGGAAGATCCCAATGAAAGATTGTCACAAATGGTTTTAGACCTATATATATATATGTATGTATATATATATCATGAATAAAAGCCAATTAAAAAATTGACTAAATAATTATCAATCATTAATCATGTAAGGTGAGATGACTGGCCTTTAAGTAGGAGTTCATTGATAAGATTGTTGTAATATTTGATTCCATCCTCATTCACGCCCCCACTTAGCTTTCCATCTAATATTAAAAACAAAAATACAACAAATAAGGAAACCCAATCTACAAACAGTAAAATTGTTAAACTGTATATTAATTCATGGCCTTACTATAGCTATTTCAGTGATCAATTATTTTAATTGAGAACAAAATAAAGGGAGCAACTGTTGTAGCAAAAAAAGAATTGTTATGTATAATATTGAGGATGAATAAACCTACTTGGTAATAAATTGGACCATGAGATAGAAAACCTATAAGCATCCAATCCCGTATTCTTCATAATCACCACATCTTCCTATATAAGAAATAAGCTACAAGTTAAAGATCTCATCTTCAATGTCATATGTTTTCTCAAGGATCCAAAACTAAGTATGTACACAATGTGCCCTTCCACTTCAAGTAAAGAAGGTCTAGGGATAAAATTATAACCTTATAGCGGTGATATTGATCAACAGTGACATCTCCATTACTGCCATCCACGATCCTTTCTGTATTTGTACATTGAAAATTAATTATTTAAATCATAGAGATCCAAACAATTATTTCAAGCACACTACGATGTATATACGATAAAGTTTTTTTTCCAATTCATGACTCAATTACGTGCACGATATATTGAACTCAATGCACCAAGACTTTTTGAAGTCATCTTATTTTGACTAATTCTTTGTTTGATTAGACAGACCTGAATGGTTGTGGGTGTAGGTATCCCATATACTTGGTCCTCTACCGCCTTCTTTTACGGCACCTTCGTACTGAAATGGACATGCATAGTAAATACAGAATTAAGATGCAAATATTCATGCATGCATGTGGAAGCTAGGGTTATTCGTTTTATTGGTCCTGAACTTAGACCCGATTTGCATTTGAGTTTCTCAATTTTCAAAATCATTCATGTCGTCCTTCAACTTCAAGGACTAATAAAATGAATAGCCCTGGAAGCTAATTGATCTGACATTAAACTGAAATTAAACCCAAGTAGTTATATATAAAACCAATTAAAGGGTAATTATTAATTAAGGCCCAAGAAGGAACTGACCTGATAAGCTGCCGAGGTTGTGCCAAATATGAACCCTGGTTGGAGAGCATCGAAACTGCTCCTATTGAGAGAGTCACAATGAAATGGTAGATCATCCGTATTAGCAGCTTTGTTATTTGTAAATGCAAAGCCAACGAGTAGCACCAGAGATAAGACCAAAGAGCCTAAATGCACTGCCATAAGTGACTATGAAAAAGAAAGAAAAGCTTGGAGGGTTTTTGGTGGCTCTCTCCCTGCCACACATTGCTTGGGTTTATATAGAGGGAGTGCGTATGTACTTATGGAACAATGATTATACAAATAAACACGTGTGAAATGTTGAGAATAGTGGTGAGAATGCACATTGGGTTAAAGTGATGAGAAAAAAAATGATATCATCGTGACTTTCTCATTATCAAATACAATAACGAAGTTTAAGATTGTGGGTAAAAACTTCCTCCCTATGAGCTTGGAAGGAGAGTGAAGCAACAATCCTGCTGCACATCGCCATCATGTCTTCTTCAAGTGATTTTGAACGTTCATGAATTAGAATTCAAAGCGTATACGTAAATGGAAATTTGAAAAACTGGAACACTAATTGGGACAATAATCAAATGAACAAAAGAAAATATTGCAAAACAGATCAAATCAAACCGTCCATTTGAACCAAATCGAACACACTCCACTCCACTAGCCACTCCATCATCACAGCTTTGTTGGAAATATAATCTCTGTCACTTCGATTGGACAGAATTGACCAAAACAGAGCCACAGTTATACAACCACAGTGAGAAATCATATCCCCACCCACAACCACAATTATTATGTAAGTTTTTTTTTTTTTGGGGGTTATTTTTCTTATATGTTTTTTCTCTTAAATTTTATTCATTTCTCGGATCGAATATTCTGATTTTTGTATTCAGCTATAGGTTAGTTTGATAGCTTTGGTATTGGGTTTCTGAGTCTGAAGGTTGGTTTTCTTCGTGGAATTCTTTGAGGATTATTTTCTGTGTAGGCTTTGGATATGTTAGGTTAATTTATTGGCACCTTAAAGAACGAATAAGGGTGTGAATTCTTTAAAGTTAAGTCTTTTTCATTCCTGCACCAAAAAAACAAAAAGTCTTTTTCATTTCAGATTCATTCCTGATAGCAGCATGGATTCTTTATAGATTCAAGGGATTTTTAGGGGGATTCTCTGTCTGGCTGGCTGGTGGCGTGAGGGATGAGAAAAAAAAAATCATTTTTTATTTTAAAAATAAAGACCTAGCTCAAAACAGCATCTTTTTGACCAGGTCATTAAAAATAAAGGTTAATTCAATTTAAGTTTAAGAAATTTTGATGTTTTATTTATATTTTAAGCAATTTAAGTTCAAGAAGTTGGATCCCACATATGCCACCTCAACAATTAACGGAAATTCTAACGGTAAGGCTAACGTTGGAACTAAATTGTAAAAAATTAAAAAACTTAGGGTATGTAATTGTTAAAATTGAGAATGTAGGAACAAACATACCTCAATGATAAAAATTAAGGGTACTAAATTGAAATTAACCCTAATAACAATGAAGCGCATGATGAAGCTGTTGAGCAACTTGATTGGGACATTTCATTAAGTTCGTCCACCAAGCTGCCATGTGGCCACCTGATGGGGTTACCCGCCTCGACACTTCACCCTCCAACGATGAGATTCTTATAGACAAATAAGAATCTGATGATGACTTTTTTTTTGGGGGTGGGGTCTGATTAGGGTCTGATGATGACGAGGACAGCCAAAATCCAAAGGGGAATGGACCCGATCGTGAATAGGAAAAAACTGTGTTTGGAACAATTGCTTGTAGTCAATAATTTAAACCCCAAAAATGCATGATAGACCAAGTTTTTGTCTGTAGTTTTTGTTTCCCAATCATCGTGGCTAGAGTTAGTAATGGGTCGTGTCGTGTCGGGTTAGTGTCATGTCAGTCTGATAATAAACGTGTCAAGAATGCTCAACTCGAACTAAACCCATTTAATAAACGTGTCGGGTAGAATTCGGATCGTCTTAAACAGGTTATTAAATAGGTTACCTGGTTAATAACCTGTTTAATAATAAGTGGTAGCAACTGTAACCAGTGGAATTCGGTTTTGAACAACTCCGTCCATTGTTTTTTTAGTAGGAGAAACCAAAGAGAGAGCGGGGTTGATGATGTTGATATGAGAACTTAAGAGAAAAAAATAAAAAAAATTAGACATGAGCATTTTTTTTTTAATTTTGTTTTGTTGATTGGAAAAAGCAAAGAATTTTCCATGATCACAATTAAGTGAGAATTGATCGTGATGCGCAAAGAAACATGTGAAATAACTAAAATAGTTATGCATATAATTGTTATAAATATAAATATCAAATTATATACATGTGAAATTCCATTTCTTTGTCCAGACCCAAAAAAAAAAAAAAAATTACTTCTTTGGAAAACAACTTGTGAAAACATTATAAATTTCAAATGGTGTAAGATATAATCTCAAAATTATTTGTAGCATAGCGGATAAAGTGTTGGAAAGAAATGAAAATGGCAGAGGATTAAAATCCTTTGTGTGCGCTCTTTAGTCTTGATTTCCTTTCATTTTTTAGCGGATTGACAAGTATTACACGGATTGACACGACTTGTTTATTATACGGGTCATAACAAGTTAACCCGAAAATTACCAAAGTTTTTATTGTGCGGATTTCGAATTGTGTAACGAGTCGTATCAGAAATTGCCACCCCTTTGTCACTTGACATGCACACTACATTATTATTATTTTTTAAATTTTAAAAAACATGTTATAGAATAAAATAGTACAACTTGAGAAAAAAAAAAAACAAAAAATTCACTGGAACGATCACAGTTTATCAGTTACGAGTTGAACGTGTCATCCCTTCAGTTTATCAGTTCCTAGTTGAACATACGTCCATGTAGTTCACAAAGCACATTTGACGCATCAAATGTAACATAATACAGTATCAACCAAATATATTACTATCAACTTCTTGCCGGAAGACAAAACATAAACATAGCTGATATGAACTTCATTTTCTAGGTCGGGTCATTCGTGGGCGGCCTGAAAGAGAACAAACAGAATAGTTACAACATCCAACACCAAAATTGGACCAAAGGGCGTTCAACCAAGAGAAATGCCAGAGTTCAGCTAAGAGCAATGCCAGAGTTCCAACATTAAACGAATTGGACAAAAGAAGCAATAACATTGATATTCATTTTTCACAGCTAATCAAATGACTTTACGGGAAATCAGCAGTAATTTGAAATACCCACATGATCAAATAATACCTATTGTGTATTTAAAAATTCACACACCTCCAAACAAACGAGTAGGACATTAGCAAGGAAACAGACAATTTCTATTAAAATGACCATATATTTTTAACGCTGATCAAGTGAAATAACATGGAACTAACTCGAGGGTGCATACAGAAGAAACAAGTGGCATTCTTGCTTCCATTTGACTTCACGGGACAATAGGGACAAATCTTCATACAGTTTAGACACAGCACAGTGCTAAAGACAACAAAGAGTAAACACAACGCATAAAATTTCTCTATGGAGATGTAGCACAATGTATTTGGGATATTACAAACAACGTGCAGTAACATCACATGCTGACGCAAACTTTGGTATTTGTTAAACCAAATCAGAAACTGAAAGTTTTCCATTTTTAATTACACAAGAGGAAGCAAGGAGTGGAAAATGATAAAATTACACCTACCACCCCTCTCACTGATTCCACAAACTAGGAGCATGAGTTACCCATGGACCCATAGCTATTAGTACAAAATAGCTATGATGGTTGTAAAATTATAAAATAAAACTCTGAAGCCAGAATTTTAGGTCCCTATCCACACATAAACAGAGTACCATAACCACAATAATAAACTTGAAAGGCTTTTTTTTATCACAAGAGGTCATTGAAAAAAAAAACACACATAAACTCAACCTTGATTGAGGCACCAGCATTGGGTATACTTCTTTCTCAATGAAGAATTATGAAACAGTGATATATTGTGGTGCCTGACCCATATTTTTCCCTATCAGTCTTTCACCAAACAAGACAAATGCAGAATTCTCAATTCAGATGAGTCGTACTTCAATATAAATTGTTCAAAGATTGTAATTCCATTTTTCCAAAACCCCTATATGATAATTCTGTATAAAGTAAGTATTCAAAGATGCATACCATTTCGGGAGGGTGGATTTTCAGTACGTCTCTCAATTTGGGCCGGGGAGTGCATATGACTCATCAACTGTACCAGTAAACCTTCAAACCGATTCATTTGAACTGATAGCAAACCCTCAACCCGACCAAGTTGCTCTTTCAAGCCCTGTACCTCAGCAGCACTTCTTTGTTCAGACTCCTCTTGTCGCTGCTTTGATTCCTCAAGTTGCCTTCTGAGCTCACTAAGAGTAGATGATGATGAAGATGATGGGCCCCATAACTCTTTTGGGGTTACACCATTTCCATAACCACGCACCCGACTCGAACGCTCAGGTCCAAAAACCTTTACAAAAATCTCGTCTTCAGTCATCTGTGAGTTCTGCACAGACATTTGAGTATAAAGTTTCTTGAGCTTTGACTGCATTCAGAAAATGAAACCACAATGTACAATGAAAAAATTAAAAAAGATAGAGAACCAAAACTATATAACTGACAATTAGGTAAGCTTGCATATCCAATTTAATTTCGGGATCAATATATACCAATGCCTCCTGTGAAGCTGGATTTGCAGCTAGTCCATCAGGCCGCACGTGGGTAAGTTCCCATAGAAATGTACGTCCAGGGTCATTTCCAGTCTTCTTTCTCTGCAATTGCACGAACAAAAAAACTAAGAATGGTGACGAACACAGTAAAATATTACTCAAGAAGTGAATAGCTCAGGTCAGACCTCTTCCTCGAGGATTTGTGAGAAACTCTTGGAACCAGATGTGTGGATTATGTTATTTTTGGAACGATTCTCCACATTTTTCTTACTAATTGACTGCATTCAAGGAAGACTATGAATGTATTAAAAAAAAATCCAAGGCAAAACAGATAACTGAAAGGAAAATAGGAAAAAATGTGAAGTTTCTTGATTTTCTTTCCCCTCAATATTTTATTTTTATATGCAACATTTTTTTGGTACCTCCCATTCAGGTGAGCTCCACATGTTTATAAGATACTGCCAATCATCCTCCGCAACATTTGGTGGTATTTTTTTCCGTGCTTCCTCAGTTGTCTCACATGTTTCATACCATATCTTCTTGAGGTAATGCCGATAATTGTGGTAGGATCTATGAATCTGATCCAATACCCATGTCATGTGATCTTCAACTTTGAAACGCTTCTGAGAACATGTATGAGGAAATATGACAAAATAAACATGCAAAACTGAGGATTTAAATGAAAATTAAAAGGTATAGTGTGAACTACTTCCTTCAAAATCTTTTGTTGTACTAACCAACATATGTTCAAATGCCTTCTTTTTAATCTCTAATGGGATTTTCTTCCACGACTTGACCTGCAGGGGTAGCTCCCTGGTTTGCCTAACCAGGGCTGTACACTCTGATTTGAAAATTGTGGAGCTATCACCTACAGCTCTCCGGTTTCTCCAGCTGATTTCAAATCTTTCCCCAATCGGAATTTGAGCTAGTTTAAGGTTACGGGTGGGCCCTCGTGTCCTCCTTTTCCCCACATTTGAGCTTCTTAAAACTATAAAAATATAAAAAATTGAATCAAAACTCAACGAAATTGAAACCAGAAGTAACCTACACTAATGATTAAAAAATATAATATGGAGACCTCATCTTAAGGAACTAAAGTACTGGAAAATTAAAAGATTTGCTGTCAATTTGAGTTTCGAAGTATATATATTCAACATTCATACATCAGTACAATGGAAACTCCTCTACTTTGTCTTGAAAATAAGTGAGAAATACACATATAAGCATATATGGATTAGTTAATAATTACAAGAAGAAAAAAAAATCTAATTTCCTAAACAGATTCAAATTCAATTTATTTAATAAATTAAACTCACATATAGAATTTATTTGGCAGTAAACAATATCATCTTTATAGAACAACATTATGAAAACTTAGAAGAATGGTACATAGTACATACAGAAGTTCAAAAGATTTATGAAGATACTGCGATCTTAAAGGCAGTGGAAAAAAGAATTAATCAAAGACAATATGGTTTCTCTATTGGCTTCTTTTACAACCAAAAGGAAATGATATATCTGAATGCACACATAGGTTGAAGAATTGATTAAAGCCAATACATATTTGATCTAAACCACAACCATGAAACACACAATGACTAAAGAGTTCAACTAAATACAACACAGGTATCATTCTAGCATGAGACCTATGAGGACTTTATAGAACAATTCAATACATATAGTCTTCCTTGATAAGTGCTTGATGCAACTGTAAAGCTGCTCCATCACCTCCAATTTCATTGTTATGCTTATCAGAGCTCAAACTCACTGAAGTCAATGTATGTATGAAATGCATAGTTTATCGATGAGCCCGAGATCACAAGTCTTTCCAATCCGTTGTCTAATACTCAGCAGTTGAATATTCTTAATAATTATTATTTTTATAGGAAGATTTTCTTAGTCAACAAATAAAGAAAGGATAAAAATCTAAGATATATGAGATAGAAAACAAAATAAAAGATTAAAACTAAAGAAAAATTGCCAACAATTTTAGACCTCAAGAAGTCAAGATGAAATGTGCACTGACTCACATATTCAGTAAAATTTAATCTATTTGTTTGTAAGTGTTTATGCATGCAGGTATGGATTTTCTTTCATACTGTGCATAGAAACCCAAGTAATCCTATTAAAATTATAACCCAATTAACAAACAAATAAGCGTACTCTAAAAGCACTGCATACTGGCATAGGAGCATGCTGTCTCCCAGTACCTGTACAACAAACCCAACCATACTGGGATCTTGGGAACTTTACCAATTGATATGTTACCTACTCTTGAATTCTTTTCTTTGGTTAATAAGAGCAAAACTCACTCTTGATGGTGATCACAGAATCAAAAGAGGCCATGCTGAAATGCACAGTAACAAAGACAAAATGAAATTTGAGAAGGCAAACCACATACAAGGGCAACCAAGGATGAAATAATCAACCATGCAAACAATATCGTACTCAAACATACAGATATATCGACCGATATTATGTATAGTTTCCAATATTAGGGACTGTCAATGAAAACGACAGATATCGGCTATACAACATGGAAAATTTTAATGAAACATTAAGAAATGTTAAATCAATCATAAATGTGTTATGCAAGTACTAAACAAATAAATTTCATAATATACTTTGTCTATCATATACTAATGCATGCAATAAACAAATAAATTTCATAGTATAGTGCGCCTGAGATAAGTATATGATATGTATATGAAAGTAAAACTCTAACTACATATATTGTGATCGAGGTTACTTTTGTATAAGATGGAAATGATTTTAACACAGAATAGAGTGGAAATTCATCTGTTCTTCTTCCATTCAGTTTCAGCTAATTGTCGCTGATTAGCGGCGAAATATCGGGAATAGGAAAGACAGTTTCACCCTCTATATCTATATTGGCGGTCAAAATCTTGATATCACTGGCTCCCGAGTGAAAATTTATCACCAAGAATAACAAGTTTATTTAAATCACCTATCAAAATAAAGTAACAAAACAGATGTAATGTGAAACCCTTACTGCTACTTGTCCCTGGTTCTTTACTGGACAGACCAGCAGCTATCCAATACGTCATGAACTTCGCCTCCACCCTTTTCATAAGGTCCAAAACAAAGTTACCCTCATTGTAATAGTTGTAGCAGTTCTTCCAAATGTATTGGACATCCTTGAATACATCCTCCGAGTTCGTGTACTTAGTACCATTTTCAAGATGGTTGCATATTGTTCCAAAATCCATTGGTGTATCTATGACATCAAAGTAATCCTGGATCCAACCGTCATCACCCCAAGAGAAGGGAAAAAAAGACAGAGAAAGTAGAAGATAAATCAATAAGGGAGAGAAGAATTATGAAAGGAACGCAGCAATGCATTTCAGAACAGATATGACATCTATGACGTCAATGTTGCATTGTGGATCCGTCCGAGATTAGATCAGCTAAACAAAAAATCCTAAGAATTCAATATTTCCAACTTATTGATTCAGGAAGCATAATAGAACCTTAAAACCTTACAGTTAATATAAAGCTTCATTTTTCCTTTTTGAATACATGATATGCTACAGAGTGCCCAGAATGGGATAAATTTTGAGTTACAGCAATAAGGGGGAGGAGGCACACACTCAAGGGGCTTTGAACATGGGTCATGGGGTCAGGGTAGGGGGCAAAGCACCTCAGCCACTGAGGTAAACCCAAGGACCCCAGAACAGGATATGAACCCCAATGTGTATTAACTTGCAGATATTTGTGTACATGAAAAAGGGAGACTTACCAATAGAATATCCATATCTTCCAAGAATACAGTATTGCATCTGTGACAAGAATTAAGTTCTTTTCAGGCTTTTAATGGAGGGTCATTTTTGGTACTGTTGACCCTGGCTTTGTAACCTTTGTCCTATGCAGTAGGTACTTGGTATTACTTATATTTTGCAACATAGACAAAGTAGAATAATATATGTATACAAATACATATATAACCAAAAGTGATGTGTATATATATACTCAAATGAAACCAAATCAGGTTTTTGACTGGCTTTTTAAATGAACACACATATGTGTGTGTAAATAAAAATAACCCAAGACTGGGTGTAGTGCAAATTGCAATAAAGCAGATAATCGTAGCACAAACAGATATTGCAAACCTGACAATATATAGACATAAACCAAAGCAGAGTTCGTTCCTAATTAAATACGCTTTGTATAGCTTAAAACCAGAACTGATACGTATAAGGTGATAACAGATCTTTGTTCTCTAGTCCAGACCAAAAGAGAATCAAATTTAAAAATAAGATCATCAAAATAAAACAGCTATACCATATATATGGTAGGAGTTACTGACATGAAACACGTCAGTGCAGAAGACTAGCATTATTACAAAAACAAAATGATGTTTGAATTCAACCAAGTCATTTTTCCACTAAATTTAAAAGTTTAGTGGCTAGTCAAGCTTGTACCCCAAAAGACATAGTTTGACATAGTAACTCGATAAACTTGAAGCAAGAAACTGCAATCTCCTATTAGATGCCCGCAAAAAAACTGGTACATCATAACGATCACCATATCATGTTATCACTCAAGAAAAATATTTAGAAAATATGCATATCGAAAATCACACTCACTGGTAATCTCAGAGCAATTGGATCCACAGGAATGTTGAAAGGTACAGCTGCATCCATTTTCATAACCCTCTTAATAACCTATAAGGTGAGAACAGCAGTAAGTTCAATCACATTAGGCATAATCTGGTCAGAAAAACTATCGCAACAAAATGCCTGGTTAGAAGCACTTCAATTGTTTTTTCCCAAACAAAAAACATTTTGTCCCTTCTTATGAATGTATAAAAGACTACACAAGCACCTAATTCTAAAACCAAAATGTCACAACAGAAAAAAATTACAAAATTTCCATCATACCGCCAGAGAAGCATTTAATTCTTTTTTGTTACAGCAAGGATCATGTGAAGGCGCCTCTTGCTCATTCTGGAATCTACTCCAGGAACCAAAGACTTGCAATGGCTTAGTTTGTGCACCGTCAATCTTCTTGGATGAGTTTTCCATCTGGAGATTCACTTCACCATACTTCCTAAGCAATCTCTGCACAGTCCTATCCATGGAGCTCACATTTTGATCCCCGTACAACCAGTCACTCCCCATTGAAGAAGAAGAAGAATTACCTGAATCAATCTCCATTTCAGGGTCAAATTCCTCATCATTATGGTCTTCGTTATCAGATTGATTCCACCCAATATCATTTCCTTCTTCAACATTTTGACTCACAAAATTCAAGAATGCTACTTCTTTCTCATTGACCAATTTCTCATTAACCATTCTCTCACTTACTACTCTCTCACTGACCACATTGGGTTTCTTTCGTGGCCTTCCCCTTCCCCTGCAGGCTTGTTTGCGCCTCATGATCTACTAACAAACATCACAAATTAAAAAGCGAAAAGGAAAACAAATTAGTCAGAGCAAGCTGCCGGGTGACTCGAAAAGCTCTCTAAGTAAGTCAGACTTACAATATTTAAAATAAGCAACAATTATATGCTTACAAGCTTCAAAATTTGTTAAATTCGTTCAAATAATAGAACGAAAATCAGTGAGAAAAAAAAAAACTCTTGTTGTCACCAATAACTTTTTGGTGACAAGAAGTTAATAACTTCTTATCTTTTTAGTCATAATTGAGAATATAAGCTTAACCGCTGCAGTTTCACTTCACACCCACACAAATATACATACAAACACAAAGATATATAACGATTCACCTTTATCTGAAGCAAAAATATACAAGACGCGCGTGTGTAGAGTGTAGAGTGTAGAGTGGGAGTGAGAGAGAGTTACCTTTGCCTGAATCAAATGAATCGTAGATACCAGGCTTTGGGATGGTTGAGCATCTGGGGCTTAGGGTTTTGATTATTTTGTTTTTCACTGGGGTTGTGGTTTGCAGGGTGCACACACAAAGTCGTGGCTAAATGCTAGTCTGGGGTTTTCGTTGACCACGGTAATGCGGCGACCATAATGGCCAGCAAAGGCAAACCAACCATGGTTACATTTTGTAACCAACCAACCACATTATTGTCATTAAAGATGGAAGTGCTTCTAGCTAGGGGGATTTCCCAAAATTATAGGGCTTGGGGCGGGTTGGGTTGGGCTTTTACAAACTAATGGAGGTTCATTGGGCTTGCACACATATGAGGTGACACCATAGTGGAAAAAGTGGGCCAAACTCTTTCTCACCTTCCCAAGTGCACTTGTTCGATTCACTTAAAAACAATCTTAAGGCGTTTAATATAATACTCTCTCTCCTCCCAAGAAATGACCCAAAAAAAAAAAAAGGTGCTTGCACACCCTTATATTTATGTATGGGTTTGGGCTGGGCTTTTATGGGTCGATCAAGTTAGGCTTTACCTCAATGGGTTGAATGGGCACTCATTGGCCTTTGAGCCCACGAACCAAACAATGACTCCTAACTACTTGTCGTTATGGTGGAGAAACCCTCCACAAAGCGAAAGAAAACTTCGTACCTCAGTGACATTAGTTGGTCGCGGCTTACCACTGCTTCCACCTTTTGGGGATCCACATAAATATCTTCAGCAGAAATCACGTGCCCCAAGAAACTAATTCTATCTAACCAAAATTGACATTTGCTGAACTTTGCATACAACTGCCTCATCCTTAAAGTTCTCAGCACAATTTCCAAGTGCTTCATGTGTGCCTTCTGACTTTTAGAATACACAAGGATATCGTCTATGAACACAATCATAAAATGGTCCAGATAACGTTGGAACACTCTGTTCATGAGATCCATAAAAGCTGTTGGCGCATTAGTTAACCTAAAAGGCATCACCAAAAACTCGTAATAGTCATACTTTGTCCAGAAAGTAGTCTTAGGTACGTCCTCTTCCCTGATCCGCAACTAATGATAGCCTGATCTCAAATCAATCTTAGAAAACACTTTAGCACTCTTCAACTGATGGAACAAGTCGTCAATGTGTGGCAACGGATATCAATTCCGCACTGTGGCCTTGTTCAACTGTCTATGATCAATGCACAACCTTATGGTGCTATCCTTCTTCTTCACAGCATGTAACTGGTGCACCCCAAGGAGAAAAACTAGGTCGGATGAAACCCTTGTCCACCAACTCCTGCAATTGAGTTTTCAACTCTCTCAATTCCGTTAGTGCCATTTTGTACGGCGCCTGAGAAATAGGATTCGTTCTTGGGACGAGTTCAATAGTGAATTCAATCTCTCATTCAGGAGGTAATCCAGGAAGATCTTCTCCGAACACATCCGGAAACTCCCGTACCACCAGAATATCTTCCAACTGCAATCCACTATCTCGTGTATCAATCACATAAGCCAAGTGTCCTGAGCATCCTTTTCTAAGGAATCGTTTAGCCATCATGGCTGAAATGAGGCAAGATGGAAAAACTCTACACTCCTCATAGAAAGTTACCTCAGGTCATCCGGGACAACCAACTGAAGCATGACGCCTGGCTAACTAATCCATACCCAGAATAATGTATATATCCATGATATCCAAAGGGATTAAGTCCACCTCCAAGAATACATCTCCTACTAAAACCAAACTATTCCCGTACACTGCACTAGCCATAAAAATATATCTCATGGGTACAGAAATAGCAAGCTCATCACGCAAGGTCGTGAGTCTCACATCTGCATTATGGGCAAAACTATGTGCAACAAAAGAATGTGTAGCCCTGGGGTCGATCAAAACACGTGCAGGAATTCCAAAGACTGGTAACATATCTATGATGACGCCTTTGGTGATGCCTGTGCCTTTGAGTCATATTATACACTCGGCTGGTTGCTCGGGAACGTCCACCATGTCCCCTATGCCTGAGTTCCTCATCTACTAGTCATAATAGTCTGGGCCCTACTACTGGATGAGGCTCCCACAAACTGATATGTACCATGCACTTGGCTCTATGCACCACTCCTGGGTTGGCCCAGTAATTTTTCTACCTTGTAGTAACAGATGCACTCCTCCAAAATGCCCCCGTCCATAATGATAACACCTGATGCACCCTACGACAAGGCCCGTATGATATCTGTTGCACAAGGCACATTAGGCGACTCCTTCCACTATATACCATCTGCAACTGTCTCCCCGAGCCTCTAGTTGTACCATCACTAGAACGGGGTCCAAAACTACCGCTTTGGTTAGATCCACCACTTTCGCATGGTTCAAATTCCTTACTTATCAAAAATTGATATTAGAAAGATCCAAATTCCTTATTCTCCTTTGTTTGCAAATACATGAGTATTTGAATAATTTCAATTTTGACTTCCATTATGTGGGTTGCATATTAAATATGTAATCAAATACTCCAAAAACTAAGATTCATGACTTCTCTTATTCATAATAAGTAAACATGTCATTTCTCGTATGAAGAAAATATGTAAGTACGAAGTTCAAAGGCTTGAATGAATGATTACTTATTATTGACAAAAAATATTTTAATCATTACTTGACACAAGCATTGTATTAACATTTTATTTAACATGATTATCAAACAGACACAGTCGATTAATTTTTGGAAAATAGGAGGCTCTAGCTCCGAATCAACTAAACATTCTTCAAATGACCCCCTTTTTTAAAGCCTATAAAACTAGCCCTTATAAATATATCATATCACAAGCTTATTGCTCTGTTCTCACTTTTGTTTTTGTTTTGAGCTACTCTCTCAAATAATCTTTTCTCTCTAGTATTCTTCTCTTCTTCTTCTTCCTTCTACGAAACCTCAAAGAAAATCCACCTCCACTATCGACCTCATCTCGCCTAACCCTATCTCCTCCTAGCTATCTCTTACAATTGCAGTTGGTTTCAACCTCAAGGCTAAACCCCCAATTTGGAACCCTAGTAAGACCCTAGCCAAGTTGCAATCACGACCTTGTCGACCTCCACAGCAAAGCCACCATTAAGATCCTCGACTCGCAACCTCCACAACCAAGCCACATTTGCGACCTCCGTTGTCGATCTCCATGTTGTTGAGTTATGATAATGGTTTTGCACTCTCTATCTCTTATAAATTCGTTAATCCGCCTATGAACAATACAATAAGAATACTTTACGTGAAGAATACTACCTTATCTCTTACAACTATACCCATAAATCTTTGTTTGAAATTGAAAATTTTGTATAAAAACATGTGTATGAGACGTGAAACATACATACGTACATGTATTGTATGTTTTCTTTTTTTTTAAACGTGTATTTTCTAAAGTACTCTTGACAGGAATCGACCCGAATTCCACTTTGGAATCTGCACCGAACTCTGTGCATGTTCCTCCACCTGGCAAATGCCGGGCACACTTAACCAAATTGCCCATCTAAGACTCAAAATTTCTATTTAGGTTTGACTTCTGTCGAAAATTCGGCAGAGTCTCCTCTGTAAATTGCTTGTTTCAAAAAAAAACAAATTTACATGTACAAAACTCAGTTCAAATATCCACAATCGTTCAGCATTCACAATGTTAGCATTCACAGAACCCAACATCAAATCTTTGAGGCCTCAAGCCTTACAGAAAACCCTAAGGCAATTTCAAAGCATGCTAATTCAGTTAATTTACAAAAGTAGTACGGATACATGAGTATATCCTACATAGTGGAAAGGATGAGTGGTGAGTGAAGACAGCCCTGTAGTGGTGCTCTGGTACACGACTATTTCCTGGGGATGCAAATATTAAAAGCATGATGAATATCCTTCATAATCGTTCTCAAACTAAATTTGAATATGCATAAAATACTATTTAGAAAATTGGAAATCATAAATTATCAATTCCATAAGCAAAACAATTAATAACCACAGTTCAAGAATTTCTTAAAACTATTTAGAAAACAAATGTCCACTCACTGTGCGTCCAAGCTAGCTTGACCCTTTGAGGGTCATTCCTACGAGTTTAACGAAGCCTGAGTACCTATTTAAGCGATTAAAACATTTAATAAATAAAATAGTTCAACCACAAATATTTAAGCAAAACCCTGACCTCATGCCTGAAAAGTGTGTGTACGTAACTTAAGAAGGTTCCTTGACCCATTTTCAACATTTCTGACAGGTGGAATGGTCTGAAAAGACCCAAGGTTATATAAGCGATTAAATTCCCATATTGGTCATTCCAGTCCCTGTGGGGTCCACAACCTCCGATTAATAATCCGAGAGTTCTTATAGGTTCAACACAATTTACTAAACATGCCTTGCTAGTTTGGTCTGAATCAAACGATCAGATCGTTAAAAATCGCACGGTCGAATGGTTACCATTTACCTAAACTTTGAATTATTGAATTGGAGTATTCGAGACTCCGATTCTCGATCCGCGAATTCCTACATGATCCTAGAGGTGCATAGATCAACATATTCGATAATGAAGTCAATCCAATGGTCCAAACATATTGAAACCATATAACGCCTAATATGTGATATCTGATCGATAGTCAAGCGGTAACCAAATTGAAATCTGAACATAATGTCATGCTCGGGATGATGTGGGGATCATTTTAGGACTAAGTGCCCGTTTGACATTGCTTATTTGGGGTGATAAGTGATTTTTTTAAATTTTGAGAAGCCCAACTCATTTGGTAAACTATAAGAAAATCACTTATTGTTAAAAATTGCTGTGAGAGAAAGCTATAAGGGAAAACAACTAATGAGGTGCTTTAATTTTCTGATTATGCAGGAATCAATTTCGAAAAAGCGCTGGATTTAATGATTATGCGGCAATCATTTTCTGATTTTGCTTCAAATCAATACCAACAACACTTTTAACAAAAATTGTACTAAACGCCAAACTGCTTTCTCTTGATTTCTCTCACAATGATCGACAGAGATTATTTTTACAAGATAAAGAATTCCAAATCGCCTAAAACCCAACCTTGACATCTCGCCGATGCGCCACCACCGCGGACAGGTGTCTAGAGGAGTTTTCTGGAGATCAAAAAACTCCAAACCGCCGACCAATATATGACAGATCAAGCACATCAAGGGAAGTAACTTTATACCTTTACTCGAAGATCAATTCCACCGTTAAAGCCCTTGAACGAACGATTTCCTCTTTTGAAAAACCTAGAAAGTTTTTGGAGTGGATTTGTCAATTCTACTCACATTTTATTGAATAAAAATATTTAAATACTAATTATTCACAAAGTAAATAATAATTAAAACACAACTACCAATTAAAGTAATTAAAAAAGAGAAACTCAGATATTGTAATGGGTATAGCCACACGGCTATGCTTTTGAAAAAAAATTCAATTTATAGATTACAGCCGTGTGGCTAAATATTCTATTTATATCTTTTCAAAAAACACGGGCCAAGCACGAGTTCTCTGTTTTTTCTTTTCAATAAATAGTATAGCCAGACTGGTTCTCTGCTCTTTAGTCACTAAAAAGCAAAAAGGTGTGAAAGCCTTTTTAGCCACCAAAAAAGTCAAAAAAGGTGACTAAAGCCTTTAGTAACCCCTACAACAGTCACCAAAATTGGTGACAAAATGGTAATTGTTGCCACTTTTTTTTTTTCATTATAGTGATTCAAGTTAATTAAATAAGAGAAGTTTGAATTCCACAAATACGTTCTTAATTCTTCATCTGTTTCCATATTTTCAACATCTAGTATTAGAGCCCCCACTGGGCCTGACGTTTAAATCTCCAAAGAGTAGCAGCAGTGTTTCTTGCAACGGCAAGTTCAAGGATATGTCTGACAGAGCACCTAAAAATTTTGTGCAGCCAGCAATCCCCCGTTTCGAAGGTCATTACGATCATTGGAGCATGCCCATGGAGAATTTTCTAAGATCCAAGGAATATTGGGATCTTGTGGAAACAGGCATTGTCAAACCATAAGGCGAGCTGACACAAGCACAACAAAAGAAGATAGATGATCCGAAGGTGAAAAAGTACTTATTTCAAGCCATTGAACTAGCAATTTTGGAGACCATTCTCCAAAAAGATACTTCAAAGCAAATTTGAGACTCAATGAAGGGGAATTCTAAGGCTCAGCTAAAGTGAAGCGTGCACAACTTCAAGCTTTAAGGAGGGATTTGAGACCCTTCAAATGAAAAATAGAGAGTCTGTGATAGATTATTTTGCAAGAACCATGGGGATTGCAAATAAGATGCGAATTCATGGTGAAGCCACACAAGATGTGGTCATTATTGAGAAGATCCTATGTTCTCTAGCATCAAAATTAGACTATATTGTATGCTCAATCGAAGAATCACATGACATAGATACTATGTCACTTGATGAGCTCTAGAGCTCTTTACTGGTCCATGAACAGAAATTGAACAGAGGCACGGCAGAAGAGCAAGCGTTGAAAGCCTCAACTTAATCTACTAGGATGACCAGTCAGAAGGAAACTACAAGTTCAAGGGGACGAGGTTGTGGCAAAGGTAGAGGATGAGGATTCAAGGCAACCAAGATGGAAATAGACAAAATGAAGCATATGCTGGAAAGTCTGATGATCAACAATCCTCAAACTCTCATAGTAGAGGACGAGGACGCCGATAACAAAATCACAACAGTCAACAAAATGACAAGGCCAACGTTACCTATTTCCACTGCCATAACTTTGGTCACTACTATTCAGAAGAGACAAAGTGAAGGGGGAGCAATCTAATTTTGCTGAGAAAAAGGACGAAGCTACACTTTTGATGGCATATCATGTCAAAGAGGAGAAGCCAACATCAAACCTTTGGTATCTAGACACGGGCTGCAGCAACCACATGTGTGATAGTAAGTCATCTTTTTCCCAGATAAATGAAGTATTTCATACAACTGTATCTTTTTGTGATAATTCCATAGTGAATGTCATGGGAAAAGGTGATATTCAAACCAGCACTAAGTGTGGTAACATAGAGACTATCTCTAATGTTTTTTATGTTCCTGATTTGAAAACTAATCTGTTGAGTGTTGGCCAATTACAAGAGAATGGGTATGTGATTACCATCAAGGGTGGTTTGTGTCAGATTTATGATCCTGCAAGAGGTGCGATTGCACAGGTGGAGATGTCAACTAATAGGTTGTTTCCATTACAAATCAAGAATATTGTAGCTGGTTTGGTGGCCAAGGTGACTTATCCGACATGGCTTTGGCACCTTCACTATGGCCATTTAAATTCCAATGGGCTCAAGACACTTTATTAGAAGAATATGGTGAATGGTCTACCTATGATCACTCCTCCCTTTGAAGTATGTGTAGAGTGTGTTGTTGGCAAACAACACTGTGATCAATTTCCCAAAGGCAAGGCGTGGAAAGCTAAGAAGCCACTGGAGCTGATACACTCTGATTTATGTGGACCCATTAAACCAATATCTAATAGGAAAAAGAAATATTTTATTTCTTTTATTGATGATTTTAGTCGCAAAACATGGGTATAGTTTTTGCAGGAGAAATCTGAGGCTTTTAAAGCATTTAAAAGTTTCAAGGCTCATGTTGAAAATGAAGTTGGAATAGTCGTTAAGACACTATGTTCAGATTGTGGAGGAGAGTTTTGTTCAAAAGAATTTGAGGTTTTTTGTGATGAGCAAGGCAACCGAAGGCAACTGACAGCAACCTATACACCCCAACAAAATGGGGTGTTAGAGAGAAAAAAACAGAACCATTCTCAATATGGTGAGAAGCATGTTGGCAAAAGGGAGAGTTCCAAAAAAAATTTGGCCTGAAGCAGTGAGCTAGAGTATTCATGTATTGAACAAAAGTTCCACTTTTTCTATTCAAAACATGACACCAAAAGAAGCTTGGAGTGGACGAAGACCGTCTGTAGATCACTTCAAAATATTTGGTTGCATTGCATATGCACATGTATTTGATGAGAAGAGGAAGAAATTGGATGACAAGGGCGAAAAATGTGTTTTTCTTGGAGTAAGTGACCATTCCAAAGCCTATAGGTTATTCAATCCAATCACTAAGAAGATTATCATCAGCATGTAGTGCCATTTGGCTGAGAAGGTTAATTGAAACATATTGCTGATATTTTTACCAAGCCCCTCAAGCTTCCTGTGTTCGTGAAATTGAGAAATATGTTGGGAGTTAGTTCTTTGAAGGATGTTACTCGTTGCTCCTGATGGTTGAAGAATTGAAGTTTTATCTTTAAACTGATTGCTTGCAGAACATTCAGTTTAAGGGAGGGTGTTAAAAATATTTATTATTCTATTTATTACGTTTATGATTATCTTGTTAAATTGTGGAAGTCCTATTCTTTAGGGATTGTTGAGGCCTAAAAAATCCATGGTTTGGCCCAAATAAATTCTCGGCTCAATGCGATACTTTACCGAGAAGAAACCCAATTTGGGCACGCGGAAGTTCATCATATGCGCTTGCACACATGCCACACCATGCAAGGAATTATTATTCTGCACCTAATAACGCCACAAGCTTAAGTGGGCCCAAGCCACGCAAGATGCATGGGACTTGCTTGAGTGGGTTGTGGTATGGATAGTAATAAGTTGTCATGAGGCCCATTGATGAGCCGAGAAATGGAGGTTCCGAGTTGCTTAGGAGCTTCGGAACCCAAGCCCATTTCTTAGGTCCAAACATGTGGGTGAGCACAAAGAGAAAATATTCCAACCAAAATAGCCTATTGACTCAACCAAAAAGCCCAACACCTCAAGCCAAACATTGGTGAAGTTGGCCCATTTATTTGATAAGCCAATCCATTGTTCTAGAAGGCCCACATAAGTAAAATAAAGACCTGCAAAACCATCAGCACTTTGCTGAAAAACAAAAGCCACGAAGGAAAGTCTGAAAAGCTACTGAGAAGCTCCAACACATGGAAGGAGCACGTTTCAAGCAAAAACTTCCAAATGACCAAGGGATATTAGAGCGCAAATCACCCTTTGAACCAGCATGCATACCTATTTCTTTCCCTCATCAGACCTAGCCTTGGAAGAGGGGAGAAAAGAAGGAAGAAAGATCGCTGAAAATAGGAGTCTGAAACAGCCGCGGGAAAGAGGGCCTTGAGCTCCCAAAAATCCATGATTTTGTGCAAATGGGTAGAATGGATTTCACCAAAAAAGGATGATTAAAGAGATGATGGGAGAAATGAAGGGAAAGACTTGGCCAAATTGGATAGAAAAAATGTCAGCTTCCAGTGGCTATAAAAGGGTGCCTCTTTTACCCAACAAGCATGAACTACATCAGAGAGCAAGATTCCTCTATTACTCCCAAAACCCAGCAATTTTGTTCTCAGCCCATCATTTTCCTTTAGTTTTCCTTCTTAGCAAGCTGTTCTGACACTTGACAGAGTCTCTGTCAAGCTGCCGGAAAAACACTCAAGCCACATTTTTCTCTCTTTTTCCTCGTGCTCAACCAAACCTCTATGCAAAATTCTTTCTCTCCAACCTTAACACCTCATCTTTCTCCTAGGAACACTTAGTTTTCTCTTCAGTGCTAAACTCATGACAATTTTGCTCCCATGCCACAAGCTTCTCATGTCAAGCCAAGAATTTATCTGTAAGTTGTTGTTGTTTTGGTTGGTGAAGATAACCAAGATGCTTCCTAAGGCTCTACTGCCATTTCGAAGCATTTTGGGGCTTGATTTTCGAACTCAGGCTCAAGGGGCAATTTCTTTCTTTTTGCTCTTTACGGCAGCCCAGGCTCGTAGTAGCTACCGGAAGAAAAAAGCCCCTATAGGGAGACTTGGTTGTTTAGTTGCTAGTTAATAGGAGAGTCCAAGTTGTCATGGTTAGTGGCTGAATGTCATGGTTTAGTCATGCATTAGTTGTTCCTATTATTTAGCTTAGTTGCTTTGTTATTTTGCTATTTAAATTGTGTTCAGTATTCAAGTTAATTAAAGAAGAGAAGTTTAAATTCCACAAATACTTTCTTAATTTTTCACCTGTTTCCTTATTTTCAAGATGTCATGCTTACATTTCAACAGTTGATAGGTACTATAAGAAATGGAGTACACTTTCAAACTCAGAAAGAATTGAAAGAACTTCAAATTCAAAGACCGATAATGCTTTAACAATAACTTGGAGAGATCCTTGAACTCCTTTATGTGAAATTGAGACCTGCATTGCATCTCTCTAAATCACATTCAAACATTGAAATTTCCTTGTATATCTCATCCTTCGAGCGGGGAGAAGTGACAACACCAACAGCGGCTGCAATATAAGCAGTCATTTTATTCATAACTAAACCGAACTTCAACAAATACTAAGTCGCATACATCTCACCACGTTTTCCTTGGAACCCCTTCATGGAGATTATCCTAATGTGTGAAGACAAACAAGTAGGCACAAACGCCGGTGGATGGAAGGGGTTGTTTTCTCTGTTCAACATATGATCAAGGTCTAGGATAAGATATTCTAGATTAGGTGATCGATATAGATATTCTATGAGCAATGTCCAGTAACAGGATTGAATTATTAGAATGGGCTGATAGCTGGAAATCATTAGAATGAGAGGTTTGGAAAAAATTTAAATTTTCATTCTCCAATATCGCTTGTATAAATAAAATAATTGAAGAAATAACTCTAGCCCAATGGGCAAAAGTTGTATTTTAAACCTAATATTATATGAAAATTTTGTATATTTAAAGCGTATAGCCAAGTGGCTATACACTTTAAAATATATTCGAAACGAACACAAAGCTTGCAATTGCAGAGGACGGAGCTTGCACTTGCAAAGACTAGTTTCAATCTCTCTGTGATACTATGGATGGTGGTAAAGACTTCTATTTGCTTGGTTCTGATTTTGAGAGCTATTTAAAGGCTGAGGTAATTATTTCTGTTTACTTGGCAGTCCCAACCCAAATCATACATATGCATTTTGAGTTTGGTGTTGTATAACTTACTATGGTGCGTGGGATTTGAATCTATATGACTACATGCTACTGGTGATAAAGCATTTGTGGATCCAAATAAATGGACTTAGATGAGCATCCTTAGCACAACAGGTCGGGGAGATTTAGCAGCGACAGAACAATTCGAGACTACGCGGAGAAAACTTGGGGAATTGAACAATGCAGATTCCCTTCTGATGGCTAGCTCACCACCCTTACCCTCATCCACACTGAATGGAAGGTATGGAAAGAATTTAAATTCTCACCTTGTATAAATAAAATAAGTGAAGAAATAACTGTAGCCCAATGGGCTAAACTGGGATTTTAGCACTAAACCTTAGAATGATATGACAAAATTGTATATTTAAAGGTATATTCGTGCGGTTGTACTTTCTAAATACATTCGAATATTTTAAGTTGATATATAATATTTTTGAGAATTGCTATCTATGATCGGTTATGTGTGGGGTACATGGGACGTTGGTTTGAGATTGTGCAAAGGAGTGGATTATAGTTATGTCAGTTTGAAGTGCTATAAGATTGTTGATATACTTGGATATGTTGAAACCCAAGCACCTTTGACGGGGTGTTTTGTAGACCCTTAGCAGGGTAGTCTGCGCACGTAGGACTTGTCACAGGCGTACGAGTATTGAGGATTCTGTTGTACGTGCTGATGAGCTTAGTCTACTTGCATGGCTCGTTCCCTAGCCACATGGTCAATTAAGGATTCTTCCATGTGGACTAGTGAAACAATCCCCTTGTGGGATTGTTTCCCCGGTACAAACTAGGTGATGTCATACCTATATATTTATTTATATATTGGTATATATTACAATATACATATATATATATATATAACTATTCATTCATTATTATTTATCGGTGAGGATACTTCCTCACCCGTCGTGCCAACGGGCACGCGTATTGAGAGAATGGTGTGGGTTTAGTATGGAAGTTTTGATTGGGTTGTGAAGCAAATTATCTTTTTGGGACTTCAGATTTCATTATGGTTTTGACCAAACTTTATATACATATATATATATATATATATCCTTGATGGTTTGTTTGCATATGGTTTTCGGCATCGTTTTTCTAAACAGAGGGGTTATATTATGTTGATTTCAATTGTGAACTAAACTTTGTTTTTATCTACTCACATTTTTCTGTTTTACACCCCCTAGCTAGTAGTTGACTAAACTGAGCAGCAGAGACGGGTCGCATGCTTCCGAACCCGGAGCTTTCGTATGACTCTTTTATTCATTTCTCTCTTGTTAAACTTCATTTTCATTTGTAAGCTGAATTCTCTAGATATGCTCTGTTATCGCCTGTACTAGGGTTTGATTTGTGAGGTGGAAGCCATCTATGTAAACTGATTGAATCTTTTTGTTGTATGCTGCCAGTTGGAGTTATAAACTGTGTTTTTAACAGATTGAGAAATTTGGTAAATGTCCAATTTACAGGGAAGACTCTGCCAAAATTTAGGCAGAAAGTCTCGGTCCTTAATAAGTGGTCCCGGCATTGGTAAGATGTTGGAAATACCACGGGATTCGTCTCGGATTCTGAGGAATCTGGGGCGGGTTCTGTCATCTTAGGCCATAAAATTATTGAATCTTTTTGCTCCAAACCTTAAATATATGGTTTGGTGGGGAAATTTGTTGTTTCCCCAGAATCAGAGGAATTCAATGTGTTTAGAGAGAGTTGATCTTCTTCTGTCGCCTGAATCTGGAGTAGATTTTTACTAACTATTTGAGGTTCTATGCAGCATGAGTAGGATTAATTGTCTAATTCTACATACAGAGACAACCAAGGTAAAGAGACGCTACCTTCAGGTTTATTCAATATTTTCGAACTTGATTTTGATAATATATGATTGCATATAGTTTTCTTGGTACAGAAAATGTGGATGCATGTCAGAAAATTGCGTATGAATTTTATTATTGTTCTTGCAGGATTTTTATGTTCAATTGATTCTTCTATTTCGATTTTGTCCTTACGACATTGCAGGCTCTGTTGAAGAAAGGTCCCATGCCAACACCATTCGATATCGATGTTCGTTATTTGCGTATGGAAATAGAGGGCTTGCTTGATAAGATCGTCCCAGCAGTGGTTTCGTATTTGAAAGGACCGCGTAATTTGAGAACCATGCACATAAAGGCTAATATTTTCCCCGTCGACTCTGAAACAGAAGTAATATGCTCATGTTGTATATTAAGCTTTGGGCTTCTTTTGTATTATTATTATTATTATTAAAATCTGTTGTATATATGCTTATGTTGTAGGTTAAGAAGGTTAACAAAATGAGGCTCGCTGAGTACATTGAAGCAATGAGTGGTGTGAAGGTTTGGTCACAAGTTCTTAGAACTTCTATGCTGTTCATCTTTTCTCTTTTGTCTTGAAGGTATGTCTAATAGATTACACTGAAATTTAACACTTTCAACTGCAGGTTAGTTTAGATGCAATGTTTGATATGCAAACAAAGCAAATACGCGAGTACAAAAAAGGCAGCTGCTTAATATACTTAGCATTATCCATCGATATGACTGTATCGAGGTAAATTTGATCTTATATGGTGAAAAACTTTGCATTCCATATTTTTATAACTTATTAACAAAGAATTACCTTATACCTACTAAAGGAAGCCATCACCATCCTCCAGCACTGTACACACCTAGTCCATCTTTTTGTCACGGTAATTTAAGAAGTTGGACAGTAATTTGTTGATTTTTCAATTAGATATGATGTGCAATTGGAGCTTTCTTCTCATGTTTTTGGTATTTTAGCCCTAAACCGTAAAATAATATGACAAAATTGTATATTTAAAGGGTATAGCCGAACGGCTATACTTTTCAAATATGTCCGAATATTTTAAACGTATAGTCGTCCGCCTATACTTTCTAAATACATTCGAATATTTTAAAGGTATAGCCGACAGGCTATACTCTTTAAATATGTTCGAGCTTGCAGTCGCAGAGGACAGAACTTGCAATCGCAGTCACTGCTTCGTCCTCTGGGTTCGGCACCAGAAAAAGACCCAACCCGCCTAGGCGCCCGCCCAGCCGCCTAGCTCCTACCTAGCTACTGCCTAGCCGCCTAGCGACCGCCTAGTTGCCTAGCGGCGGCCTAGCTGCCTAGAGCCCGTCTAGCCGCCTAGCGCTCGCTTATCGCCAGCCTGGCGACCGCCTAGATGCCCGCTAGGCCGATTTTTCAAACACTGCGATTGGCTGAAATGCTTGAAGTTGGATGATGTTTTCACCGAAGATAAGGGGTTTTTCAAAGGGATCTCATGTTGATGTAAGTGCATCAAGGAGTTACATCTTGAAGATATTTTTGGAATAAATCAGATCACCATTGAAAGCTCCTCTTGGAAATCTTTTAGTTTTGTGCTTGATTCCCCTGTGTGTATTGACCTTAGCCTTAGCATCTCAGCTGAAAAACTTGAAGAAATACTTGTTCTTGTTCACTAGGATCTTCATAACTGTGTCAAGATTTTTACTCAAAATCTTAAGTATTTGAAATTGTCAGGGGATGATGTATGGATTGGCCAAAGTTTGGGGAAATCTACGTCTTTGGAAAAAGCCGAGTTTTTTCTGGATTCTAATCGCCGTTGCTTTAAAATATTGTCTGAGTTTCTCAGCAGTATAAACAAGGTTGAAACTCTTGTTCTAAACAGAGAGACCACCATGGTAACTAGATACTGCTCTTCAAGATGTTCTTTTTATTTAATGGTTTTTGTTTTTTCAATTTTGTCTTGTTTAGGTTATATTCTTTCCCAGCATGGCAATAGGGGTAAGTTAATTTCAGAAAACTGATGGCAATAAGATTTGGTTATATTTTTCATTAATTTTGGTTACACTGGCTAGAATGAAATTTCATGTTGATGTTTCTTGTTTGTTTTAGAATTGTCGGTCTGAAACTTTGTAATAGTACTTGACAGATCAAGTACTTCAAAAACCATGATAGTTTCAACTTTTAATTAGTATTGACTATTTTATCGACTTATTTTCTCAAATATATAGCAGGTGGTTCTTTTCTTAATTAATGTTCGTAATTCTTGTCTTTCGGTTCCCTTATGTTTGTGTTTATAACTTGTAGTCTGTCTTCTATGGAGATTTCATACCACTGCTATTAGAGAATGTTTGTTATATGTCTATTCATGTTGGAAGCGTTCGTGATATGCCATTAGAGAATGTATGTATTTTCTACATACAGAGACAACCAAGGTAAAGAGACGCTACCTTCAGGTTTATTCAATATTTTCAAACTTGATTTTGATAATATATGATTGCATATAGTTTTCTTGGTTCAGAAAATGTGGATGCATGTCAGAAAATTACGTATGAATTTTATTATTGTTCTTGCAGGATTTTTATGTTCAATTGATTCTTCTATTTGGATTTTGTCTTTATGACATTGCAGGCTCTGTTGAAGAAAGGTCCCATGCCAACACCATTCGATATCGATGTTCTTTATTTGCGTATGGAAATAGAGGGCTTGCTTGATAAGATCATCCCAGCAGTGGTTTCGTATTTGAAAGGACTGCGTAATTTGAGAACTTTGCACATAAAGGCTAATATTTTCCCCGTCGACTCTGAAACATAAGTAATATGCTTTGTTGTATATTAAGCTTTTGGCTTCTTTTGTATTTTTATTATCATTATTAAAATCTGTTGTATATATGCTTATGTTGTAGGTTAAGAAGGTTAACAAAATGAGGCTCGCTGAGTACATTGAAGCAATGAGTGGTGTGAAGGTTTGGTCACAAGTTCTTAGAACTTCTATCCTGTTCATATTTTCTCTTTTGTCTTGAAGGTATGTCTGATAGATTACACTGAAATTTAACACTTTCAACTGTAGGTTAGTTTAGATGCAATGTTTGATGTGCAGACAAAGCGAATACGTGAGTACAAAAAAGGCAGCTGCTTAATATACTTGGCATTATCCATCGATATGACTGTATCGAGGTAAATTTGATCTTATATGGTGAAAAACTTTGCATTCCATATTTTTATAACTTATTAACGAAGAATTACCTTATACCTTCTAAAAGGAGCCATCACCATCCTCCAGCACTGTGCACACCTAGTTCATCTTCTTGTCACGGTAATTTAAGAAGTTGGACAGTAATTTGTTGATTTTTGAATTAGATATGATGTGCAATTGAAGCTTTCTTCTCATGTTTTTGGTATTTTAGCCCTAAACCGTAAAATAATATGACAGAATTGTATATTTAAAGGGTATAGCCGAACGGCTATACTTTTCAAATATGTTCGAATATTTTAAACGTATAGCCGTTGGCCTATACTTTCTAAATACATTCGAATATTTTAAAGGTATAGCCGACCGGCTATACTCTTTAAATATGTTCGAGCTTGCAGTCGCGCAGGACGGAACTTGCAATCGCATTCGCTTCGTCCTCCGGGTTCGCACCGGAAAAAGACCCAACCCACCTAGGCGCCCGCCCAGCCTCCTAGCTCCAACCTAGCTACTGCCTAGCCGCCTAGCGACCGCCTAGCCGCCTAGCGCCCGCTTAGCAACCACCTAGCCTCCTAGCGCTCGCCTACCGCCCGCCTAGGCCGATTTTTCAAACACTGCGATTGGCTGAAATACTTAAAGTTGGATGATGTTTTCACCGAAGATGAGGGGTTTTTCAAAGGGATCTCATGTTCATGTAAGTGCATCAAGTAGTTACATCTTGAAGATATTTTTGCTCAAAATCTTAAGTATTTGAAATTGTCAGGGGATGATGTATGGATTGGCTAAAGTTTGGGGAAATCTACGTCTTTAGAAAAAGCCGAGTTTTTTCTGGAATCTAATCGCCGTTGCTTTAAAATATTGTCTGAGGTTCTCTACAGTATAAACAAGGTTGAAACTCTTGCTCTAAACAGAGAGACCACCATGGTAACTAGACACTACTCTTCAAGATGTTCTTTTAATTTAATGGTTTTTGTTTTTTCAATTTTGCCTTGTTTAGGTTATATTCTTTCCCAGCATGGCAATAGGGGTCAGTTAATTTCAGAAAACTAATGGCAATATGATTTGGTTATATTTTTCATTAATTTGGTTATACTGGCTAGAATGAAATTTCATGTTGATGTTTCTTGTTTGTTTTAGAATTGTCAGTCTGAAACTTTGTAATAGTACTTTGAAAGATCAAGTACTTCAAAAACCATGATAGTTTCAACTTTTAGTTAGTAACGACTATTTCATCGACTTATTTTCTCAAATATATTGCAGGTAGTTCTTTTCTTAATTAGGGTTCGTAATTCTTGTCTTTCGGTTCCCTTATGTTTGTGTTTATAGCTTGTAGGCTGTCTTCTATGGAGATTTCATGCCGCTGCTATTAGAGAATGTTTGTTATTTGTCTATTCATGTTGGAAGCTTTCGTGATATGCTAGTCCCAGGATTGGTCTCCACTTTTCAAGAAATGTGTAATTTGAATACTTTGGAAATAATGTCTGACCCAGAATTCTTTGAACCTAAAACTAATGTAAGTGAAAGTGTAGCCTATTTCTTTCCCCTTCTCTTTCATGATATTTTTTTTTTTTGGGTGCGGAAATTTCAACTGATTTGCTTGTTGATTGTTGCCTTTCCTGCAATGTTCTGGGTTTAATATGGGATATTGCAGATTGCAAAACATTTATTTTATTCATCAACTTAAGGAAGTAACCTAGAGCTTTCCCTTGGATCTAGGAATTCAGTTTGCAAAATATGTGCTCGAGCATGCTCAGAATTTGAAGAAAATGACAGGTTTTCATTCACCTCAGCAGTCGAAAGCTGTAAGGAAGATAACAAAAAGCATGATTGCTTCCAGTGCCAAACTTGTCTTTTTGGAGGATAGAGAAAGAGGAAGATAATCATAATCTGAACAGCTCACCAGATGAATGGTCATCAAGGGTTGCCTCCCCAAACTTCCAGAGAGCTCAATCAGATCAACTGTCTTCCCTATGTTGTTAGAGGTTTTCTTGGAATATAAGTGTACGTGTTATTTTTGTTTAACTCAACTGTGTACTGATTGACAATCCTAGACCATACATGTGCTTTTTTTTTTTTAAGTCAAAAGTAAACTACGTAGAGGTTCCTCCAATATTTTAAGAGCCACATAATTTGGCTTATATTTTTTTGATTTTTTTTGTAGCTGCTTTTTGTTGCTAGCCTGTTTGGCTGTTTTGATTGCCACCCAACTCAGAAATTCTATCCCTGGAAATATGTTAAATCAATTCCATGGACAATCCAACATTAGTGCACATGATGGATTTTCAGGGGACGATAATTTACTTAAGAACAGAGTGAATGGTTTTGATGAATAGTTGTTCATTTGTAACTTATCTTTTTCTACTTATTTTAATTTTTTTTATAAACTTGTTTTTAACATTTACAATAAGGATTTGTATTGTTATTCATAGATTTAAATTAAAGCATAAATTTTTTTTGCAAACTTTAGCATATAAATATTTGTTACATATTAATACAAAAAAATTAGTAAATGTATGCAAGATTCAAATCTTCGGCTAATAGGAAGAAAATTGAACCAACTTTTGGTCTGAATAGGATTCGTGTGTCACATGCATTTTCCTAAAATATGAACTTCAATAGAAGGAAACATCAAAGGACTACACATTAAACCCAAGTGCCAATACGATAAATAAAAAACGCGTGATTTTGACAAAATCACTCTTAAATTACCTCATGCACTCCTTATTCGTGAGTCATAGACAGAATGTCAGACGTGAGATTGAGCGTGTCAAAATCTTCCCCTAAACAAAACCCCACAAAACCAGCCAAGCACCATTCTCCATTTTATATAAGACCCAGTTTGGCTGAAGCATCCTCCTGCTAGCTAGAGTAAGGGTGCATCAATGGTGGTAAGTGCTAGTATCAAAACCAACCTACTTGTCTTTATTTAATTCAGTGTACGAATGAATATAATTGATGTTTTAGTATTTAATTTCCCTTGTCTTATAGGTTTGTAGTATATGAATTGAAACCAACTTCTCTTAAAAACACAGCAACACGGAAATAATTAGTCTCATGGAACCCAAGCCTAAGTTAATTGCCACTGCAAGTTGTCAAGGTCAAGGAGTTCAGGCCGAGAGTATGATGTCAGACAGACTTAGTCATCTTCCAGACGAAGTTACCCACCACGCTCTTTCCTTCCTTGACCTGACAGACGTAATTCGTGTTGGCTGTGTGTCCAAAAGATGAGTTCTTTGGACAGGTTCCTGTTTCATCGCGGGGATAATAAGATAGAGAGCTGTCGTATTAACTGGATTCTCCCTAACTTTTCGATATTGATGACTGCTTTTGTGATGAGACTTTCTAGGTCAAGATGTGGATCTACAATGCTGTATGATGCAATGTTGAATCTTTTTGCTCCAAACCTTAAATATATGGTTTGGTGGGGAAATTTGTTGTTTCCCCAGAATCTGAGGAATTCAATGTGTTTAGATAGAGAGAGTTGATCTTCTTCTGTCGCCTGAATCCAGAGTAGATTTTTACTACCTATTTCAGGTTCTATGCAGCATGAGTAATTAATTGTCTTAGTTCTACAACCAAGGTAAAGAGACGCTACCTTCAGGTTTATTCAATTTTTTTCAAACTTGATTTTGATAATATATGATTGCATATAGTTTTCTTGGTTCAGAAAACGTGGATGCATGTAAAGGCTGGTCATGTCGGTGACATAATATTGCGTATAGTTTTGATTATTGTTCTTGCAGGATTTTTATGTTCTAAAAGAGAGAAATATTTAAATACTAATTATTCACTAAGTAAATAATAATTAAAACATAACTACTAATTAAAGTAATTAAAAGAGAGAAATTCAGAAAATGCTATTCAACGAGTACTGTTAAAAAATTCTATTTATAGGGTATAGCCGCACGGCTATACGTTAAAATTTAAAGGGTATCGCCACACGGCTATACGCGCTAGGCGCTGGGCGGGTTCTGTGTTTAATGTAATAAAAATGCGTATAGCCGTCCGGCTTTACTGGGTTTTTTAAGATTGTTTTTTATAAACAGTATAGCCGTGCGGCTATAATCTTTACCTAGATACTGTATTTTTTTTTTATAATTTTTTCCCCGATTTTTGTTTATTGATAAGAGTGGTTTAGAAAATTATTCATTACTATTAGGTCATTACTCGAGTCTGTATTCTCCTCTTTTGAGTTTTTTATTTTCCATAATTATTAGCCATATAAAAAATTTAGCACTTTCACGTTTAATACTCGTATTGTGTATGTATGTACATATGTATTTTTTTATGTTTAAAACACTTATTTTTCACAATATTTTCAAAGACACATAAAATTCACGTATTATTCACAAAATACTCACATATTATTGAATAAAAATAAAATATATTTCAATAGTTAAATACTAATTATTCACTAATTAAATAATTATTAAAACATAATTAAAAGAGAGAAATTCAGAAATTCTATTCAATGGATATAGCCGCGAGGCTATACCATTTAAAAATTCTATTTATAGAGATACATTTTAAATATTCTATTTATGGAGACCAAAACACAAGCTAAGTGCTGGGTGGGTCCTGTTTTTAATGTATTTAAAAACTGTGTAGCCGTGCGGCTATACTCAGGATTTTTAAAATAAAAAATATATAGCCGCGCGGCTTTAGGTGGTCCTTTTTTAACAAAAAAAAAATTTATAAATAGTATATCCCCACGGCTATACTCTTTACCTAGATACGGTAATATTTTTTTAAAAATTGTTTTTCAGTTATTTTGTTTATCGATAAGAGTAGTTTAGAGCATTATCCATTACTAGTAGGTCATACTTATTTTTAGGCTATGCACAAAATAGGTACAATATTTAGGTAACAAAAAAATAATAAATCGGTATGTTATTTACAGGTACTTAAAATAGGCACATGTAGAGTTACAAAAGATATGTAGATTATTCATTAAAAAAATATATATAGGTACATTAGTTTACGTTAAAACGTGATAGGTATTTTTACCAAAAAAAAAAAGAAGACGTGATAGGTATATTAAATGTTTCTTAATAGACTTAAACTTACCCTAAAAAATTCCTAAATTCAAGCAAATTTAAAACACCATTTGATGTTTTAGTTTCCGATCAAATGTAATCCTTTCCTATCATTAATAATATATCATCCTTCATTTCAACCAACAACAAAAAAACACCATTTGAATATTAATGACAATTGCATCAAATATGTTCAAAGTATATTCAGAACAATCAATTGAGAAAACAACAATTGCAAAGACGTGGGGATATTTTGGATATTCAGAACAATCTAAAAATTATAATAAATTAAATCTTGAGCTTGATAAGGTAACTTGATGAGTTGGATCCTACTAATGAGTTTTCATTTATAAAAAAATAGATTTTATTAATAGGAACAAAAAGTGATGGTTGCATTTAAGGAAAATTCAATTTCAAAGGATACGCGAAATTTACTATTAATTCTATAGTTTTGGGCCTTAAGAGTGTCTCTGGTTGCTATATCTTCTTCTTTTTCTTTTTTAATTTCTTTACCATTTTAAATTCATTGATTCATATTTGCTAACTTTATTATTTGCGTAAATATTTTTTAAAGTTCTAACATAATTTTTTCTACTTACTTAAATAATTTATAAACTTCTTCTTAACGTTTATGTTCAAGATTTGTACTGTTATTATAGATTTCAAACAATAACAAATTCCTAACTTTGATATATAATTTTTTACTTTCTAAGTCCACAAAAAAGAAGAAACTTTCTGTTATGTACATTATCAAGATGCTAGCCCACATCAATTTTGATGTCTCAATTATTAATTTAACAAATCGAGTACTTTTAGTCAAAGTCGTATAGAAGTGTGTGGCGTAACTATTTGTCTGAATTATGATAAGCTTTGTGTTGTCATTTTCAATAGTTTTGTTTTATGCACATTTTTTGGAGCTGTAAAATAAGAATTTCACACGAAGGATATTTTGACACACTTTGAGAAAACATAATAGGAAACAACAAGAGCTACATTGAAATCAAATGAAATGCAAGTGTTGAGAGAGATAAAGAAAGTTATAAGGCACGTTTTACTTTCACATTTTGAGAAAACGGTACAAGAAACAACAAAAATTATACACTGAAATCAAGTGCCAATACACGTAATGACATAGAGGAGTGACATAAATGAGTTGCAGGTATGTTTCATTCCCATACTTTGAGAAAACAATAAGGAAACAACAAGAACCATACACTAAAATCAAGTGTCAATACACATGATGAGATAGAGGGGTGACACAAATGAGTCGTATATATATGTACGTTTCACTCCCACATTTCGAGAAAATAGTAATGGAAAGAACAAGGACCACACACTGAAACCAAGTGCCAATACACCTGATGAGAGGGGTGACATAAATGAGTCGCATGTACGTTTCACTCCCACATTTCGAGAAAACAGTAAAGGAAACAACAAGGACCACACACTAAAAGTGTCGATACAAGTGATGAGAGAGGGGGAGAAAGTTGCAGGTATGTTTGACTTTCACATTTTGAGAAAACAGTACAAGAACTACACTGAAACCAACAATACACCTGATGAGAGGGGTGACATAAATGAGTTGCAGGTACATTTCACTCTCACACACTTCGAGAAAACTAAAGGAAACAAAAAGAACCACGCAATAAAATCAGGTACCAATACACATGATCAGAGAGAGGGGTGAGAGATAAACTCATTTCGAGAAAACAGCTCAGGAAACAGCAAAAACCAAGCACTAAAACCATGTACCAATACAAGTGATGAGAGAGAAAGGGGTGTGATAAACTGGTTGCAGGTACATTTCTCTCCACACTTCGAGAAAGTAGTACTTGAAACAACAAAAACCACTCACTAAACCAAGTGGTAATACATAGCATCAACCAGGTGCAAGTACAATTCTCTCCCAAATTATACAAGATATCTGAATTAACAAAATTAGGGTTCTTTGTTTCCTTCTTCGAATTCATCAAATTCGATCCAAAATTTGCAGGACTGAGGAAGATGGGAGCGATCCAACTAGATTGGATCGCATATCCTCATACTAACTATAGTAAAGGTGTACACGAATGGTGGTAAGTACTAGTATCAAAAGTTACTACTTTTCTTTATTTTGGTTTAGTGTGTAATAAATGATAATTGTTGTAGCGTTTGATTCCTCTTTCCTTCTAGGCTAGTGCTATAAATTGAAACCAACTCCAATCTCTTACAGACGCAAAAACACCGTAGTTGCTATCATGGAACACAAACCTAAGTTAATGGCTACTGTAAGTCGTCAAGGTCAAGGACTAGTGCATGCTGAACGTATAATGATAGATAGATTGAGTAATCTTCCAGACCCTATCGCCCACCACATTTTTTCCTTCGTTGATCTAAAAGACATCGTACGAGTGGGCTGTGCGTCCAAAAGATGCAGACAATTTCACCTGTCAACTCCAACTTTGAGTTTCAATTTCAATGAATTTCCCGACATGAAGAAATCCCCGTGTAGCAAGAGGTTAGAAGTGATGAATTCTTTGGATAGGTTGTTAGCTCATCGCCGGAACGATAAGTTAAAACGCTTCCACATCCATTGGGTTCCGCATAACCGCTACGTGGAGGACTGCTCTTGTGATGAGAGCTTTCGGATCATGACGTGGGTCTACGATGCAGTAAGGTGCAAAGTTGAAGAGCTTGATCTTGACATCTGTGTGCATCAAGAGACACCATTAGCATTATCGTCTTTCATGTTTCTTTGTGATTCTTTGAGGTCTTTATCAGTGAACATGAAGTGTGTTCTTAAAGCACCGCCCCTCGATTCGTCATCTAATCTAAAATACCTGAATTTGAGAGAAGTTTGTATAGTAGACGAGGAGTTTTTCACATGGATCTCATGTTGCTGCAAGTGCATAAAGGAATTGCGTCTTCATGATATTTATGGAGTACAAAATATCACCATCGAAAGTTCTTCTCTGGAATCATTTGTTTTTCGGTGTCCCGGTTTGAGTGCTGACTGCAATCTCAACATCTCAGGAGAGAAACTTGAAAGCTTACATATCTATTGGGGAAATATTTTTCTTGACAGGAAATCGTTGTTAAATCTTTTCGCTCCAAATCTTAAATCTTTGATTTGGTCGGGGAGTTTGTTTTCTCACCAAAATGTGGGGAAATTAACTCGTTTAGAGAAGGCTGAGCTTTCTTTGAAAGTTAAGTCTGGAAAAGAGTTCGACATCATATATGAGATTCTCTGCAGCATGCCTGAGGTTAAAGTTCTTATTCTACACAAAGAGATCACCAAGGTAATTAAAGAGACACTACCTTCAAGCTCATGAATTATTTTCTATTTTTGGAAGAAGAATCTTTTTTGCAATTTGTTCTGTATGGAACCTAATATGAGAATATTTGTTTGTGGGAATTTTCTGTGTATTGTTCTCCTCGTAGGAGGTCATATTTATAATACAACGGAACTTTAATGGAAAAATAAATAATAAATTCATATTTCTATTTACAATAGGAAATCAGTAATTAAAGTAAATTAATTACAATTATAATAGGAATTCTTGGTGTGAAAGAAAAGTAAGTCAATGGTCCACAAGTCACACCAACATTACATACATGGTATATATGCGTTTTTTATTTTGACCAATTAATGAGTTCAACTTGATTTTGGTTGTTTTGATTACTATTCTCCGAAGATTTTTGGGTTCTCTTCATCTTTTTCTATTTTGGGTTTGCCTTTTAACATCCCAGGCTCTGTTAAAGGAAGGTCCTATACCAACACTCTTTTGTGCTCGGATTCATTATTTACAAATGCACATGGAGGGCTTGTTTGATTTTCTGGTCCCTGCAATGGTCTGGTTTTTTCGAGGAATGCCAAGTTTGAGTACTTTGTACCTAAAATCTGACCAAATCACCTTCCACCCTGAAGCTAGAGTAAGTAAAAAGTCCTATCTCTTTTTAGTGCATTTTTCCATCTGTTCTTTCTTAAACATTCATCAATTTTTCAGCTGATCTGCTTGATTCCTTGTTGCCTTTCCAGTCATCCGGGTTTGACGCAGAATTCTGGAAATTGCAAAACCTTGCTTTTATTAAGAAACTGAGGCTGGTAAACATTGAGCTTTCCAATGGGTCTAATGGAATCGAGTTAGCAAGGTATGTCCTCGAGCATGCTCAGAACTTGGAGAAAATGGCGATTGTGCATTCACCTGAGCAATCTAATGCTATAGGGAAGTTAAATGAAAGCAAGAAAGCTCCCAATGCCATAGTTGTCTTTGAAGAAGATCAAGAAAGAGGGACAAGAAAGCATGGGCCTCGCGCATTTTGGTTGTTTTCCCGAATGCTGCAGAGACCTTTTTCTCTCGACTCAATTTGGTCTCTGAACTTTGATGACTATGGCTATCCTTAGTTTGTTTTCTTGGTGTAATTCTGTACTGTATTTAGCTTTAACTGAACGAGTAGTTGTCGTAAAGTGTATTGATGCTTTTGAATGCTTGATGTGTTTCGAGTTTCCTTTTCTTTCTTTTTTTTTCCAAAACCAAGTGGTGTTTTGCATTTCCCACACTGCGTATTGTTTTTTCATTTGTACTGGTCTGAAAAGCCCATGTAGTTGGCATATTATTAACCGGAATTATATTGTCACCCCCAATTTCCAGAGAAGAAAAAAAATCCCTCAAATTCTTTTCCTCCGTAGTGCTGATTTTAAGCCCCATCAAAATAAAATAAATTAAGAGAAAAATGCGAAAAAGAAAAACACTCTACCCTAACTCACCCAGCCTGACAACTGCCCCTTCCCCCAATTCACCCATGTTGAAGGCGACTCTCTTTTTGCCGGCCACCCCCTTCCTCATCGCTCTCCTAATTCCAACACCGGGTGGGTGATTAGAGACCTCGGGGTCTTCAGCCACCCATGGTGCTCTAGTGATGGAGATCGAAGAGAGAGATATAGAGGAAAGAGGGGGCGGGCGACAAGGGAGAGTTGTCTAGTGCATGGGTTGGGGATGTTGGGATTTGTTGCTTTTGGGGTAAAGGGAGCTTCGGCATGAAATTTTCTTCCAAGAGCTAAATGAGGAGAGAAATCAAATCACTATTGGGATTCTAAATACACGTATGTATTTGTCTTGCTATTTTCTTCCAATTCCACCGCTGTCTTTGACGAAGATTCAGATTTGTGTGCTTCTAGCTAGAATAGAATCCCTTATTGTGAGTAAGATGTCCCATGCGAAGTCCTACATAGACTGTCTATTCAAAATGACATAAACCATGTGTTTGTCACCAGTGGTCTAAAGTTAATCAAAGGATCATTCCACCCATAAATACAATTAAACCTCTATTAACAATCAAAGCCAAATAACTTCTTCTTGAGTTTTAATAAATACTCTCAAATATAACAAAAATCCACTTGATTATTAGACCCAAATAAACTATGTTTTGAGAATCTCACGGGCAAAATTTTGGGGAGGGTTGTTACCAAGTAACATAAGAAGTATGAGAAATTTTTGTGTGAAACTGAGACACAACCAAAATCTTAGAGCACCTCCAACAGTAGTAGCAAACCAAACTCTTCAAATTGAAGTTGGTTGACCTATTGGACAATTTGAAAAGGTTTGTTTGCTACTTTAATAATTTATGCCCAAGCATACTCTTGAATTCAATTAATGTAGTGTTTGTTATTTTAGTATTTTCAATATAGGTTTCTTCAAAAACAGGTGAAGAAAGTCTATGTATTTATTATTTTAAAAGAAAAAGTTCATGTTTTTAGCATTTTTAATGTAGGTTTTGTTCTTCCACGGTAAAATAAATGTTTTGAAGAGGCGAGGTTAAATTGTCAATTTTAAAGAGAGGGAAATGGGTTGCAGCTTTGGTGACTAAATTTGACAAGTCTGTGGAAGAGAGTTTTGCTAATGTGGCTCGTCCATTTTAGCATTCCAGTTGTTGGAGATGCTCTTACTATAATCCGCGAGTCAAAACATGGTTGGGTAATGGGTTTATAAGAGCACACACGTGTTATAACATGAGTTGGTAACATCACGTGATGTTGTCACACTCTCACCGAAAGTTTACTCTAAAGGTAGTCAAGAGCTTTCCTAAAACAAACGACGCTCTGACAGATTCTCGATAAGAATTTTAAATTTTAAATTTCAAATTTCAAAATTTTGGGGTTACAAAAGTATGAATTTTTACTATTTCTTACACTAAACCCACATCAGGAACCCTAAAAGACCCAAACCCCAGTTATTGTGCACAGCCCCAAATGATCAAAATTAGGGTTTTCAGCTCTGTCTGAATGGACTGGCAATCCATCACCTTCCCGTAGTCTGGACCAAGGAAGATGCATTCCAATTTTCTGATGTCTATACATGAATGGTATGTGCCCCTATCAAGGCTACTCTGAGTTTATTTGGGTTCATTTCTTAATTTCTTTTGGTTCAGTGTATAGATGTATATACTACAAAATTAAATATAAGTATAATTGATGATTTAGCATTCAATCCGGTAACTCTACAATTTCCCTTGTAGCTAGACTGAAACCAACATCTCTTACAAAAGCAAAAAAGACACCCAATGGAACACAAGAGCAAGCTAATGGCAACTGCAAGTAGGCCAGGTCAAGCACGAATGCATGCTAAGAGCAGAAGGGTAGACATATTTAGTCATCTTCCTGACGAAGTTGCCCTTCGCATTCTTTGCCGCCTTTCTATAAAAGACCTCACTCGTTTCGGCTGTGTGTCAAAAAGATGTAGACAACTCTACCTGTTGTCTCCAGTATTGCATTTTGATGAATTTCCCAGGGCAAATACATTGACGTGTGGTAAAAGGCTGAAATTGATGAACTGTTTGGATAGGTATTTGGTTCACCGTGGGGATAATAAGATAATGAAGTTTAGTGTTTGTTGGGCTCGCCATCGATTACCTGCTGATGAGGCCACGCAATGCTTCTGTGATGAGTATTATAGAATCATGACATGGATCCACAATGCAGTAAGGTGTAAAGTGCAAGTTCTTGATCTTGAGATCTCTATGTTTGAGGACATGGCATTTCCATCTTGTGTCTTTCCTTGTGAATCTTTGGTGCATCTATCGTTGGACATGAAGTGTAGGATTGAAGTGCCCTCCACTTTTTCCTCTAATCTCCAGTACTTGGACTTGAGCAAGGTTATTATAGTAGATGAGGGGTTCTTCAAATGGATCTCGTGTTCTTGCAAAGTCATTAAGGAGTTAAACCTTCACCAAGTTTATGGGCCAAAAAATGTCACCATCGAAAGCTGGTCTCTGGAATCATTTTCTCTTGAGTGTCACAAGCTGATTGACATCTGCCACCTCAACATCTCCGGTGAGAAACTTGAAGAAATATTCATAGACTGGAAATTTGCTACCCCTAATGATAAATCATTAAGTATTTTTGCCCCGAATCTCGAAAAGTTTTATTGGTTCGGGAATTTTGTGCGCAACCCAAGTCTGGGAAACCCTGGATGTTTAAAAGAAGTGGGGATTTTTCTGGATCCTGAAGCAGATGACTATAAGTATGTATTTGATGATGTTTACACTTCATCCGAGGTTAACTTTCTTAATCTAAATGAAGAGACCATTAAGGTAAAGTGAACCCTTCATACATTTCATTATTGTTTTAAAAATTATGGATGCCATTGCCTTTACATTAAGAAAATTGCGGTAGCTAGATTGAAAACTCTTCTTCTTTTTTTTTTTTTTTTAGTTTTTGTTCAATAGAATTGAAAAGTAAATTGTGAAGCATGATGTTGTGTGCCTTTATAACATTGCAGGCTCTGTTTAGGGATGGATCCATGCCGGCTCCATTTGAAAATATTCGCCATTTGCGTGTTCATATTAGGAGCTTTATTAATGACCTAGTACCAGCAATGGTCTTTCTTTTTTCTGGACTGCATAACTTGTATACCTTATACATGAAGTCTAGCCCGCCTTTAGTCGAGCCCGAATCTAATAATGTAAGTTAAGACTTAAAAGTGGATGTTGTTTCTCAGTCTCTCTCTTACGCTTAGTTTTGTCATTTTAATCAAGACCTTGTTAAAGCAATTGGACTCTATATTTTGGTAGTTCTTAACTTATTTTTGTTGGAAATTTCAATGTCTTCTTGCTTTTTCAGGCATCTGGGTTTGTTATGGGACACTGGAGCATGCAAAACCTTGCTTTTATTAAACAGCTGAAGGAGGTTACGATAGAGCTTTCGCATGGATCTAATGGAGTTGAGTTTGCAATGTATATGCTTGCGCATGCTCAGAATTTGGAGAAGATGGTCATAATTCATTTGCCGAAGCAATATGTTAGGAGGAAGATAAAGAAAAGCAAGAATATTTCGAAGGCAAAAATTGTTTTCAAGGAAAGAAATAGAGATCTGGTTTGATCTTTTCCAGAATTTGTGTTATGTTGTGTGTGTTATAATATCAAAGTCTTAGGATGTTGGGATTTCTATTGAATGAGAGTAATGCACCTTTTGCGAGTTGTTGGTTGTCTAAATTTTATCTTATGTGCTTGTTGTCAGTATTAGTATGAAGACTAGCACCGCTATCTTTGATTTGGTTTAGTGTTTATACTAACATAATTGATGTTTTGGTTTCTTAATTTTCCTTGCCTTGTAGTATGGATTAATGACCAATTTCTCTTAAAAGCTCAAGTAAATGGCTACTACCAGTGGTGAAGGTGAAGTAGGTTGTAATGAGAGTAACTTTTCATATCTAGGTTATTTTGGTACAATTTTGATAAAAACAAAAACAAATTCACTCTCTGTGAACAAAAACAAAAACAAATCCACACTCTATTTATCTACATGTATGCCGCTACTGTTTGCCATCGCAATCACATGACGAGCCCCATGCCATATGCTGACCACCCAAAAGACTCGAGCGGGTTACCTCTTCTAGTTTTCCGGCATCTAAACGGAACACTCGTTTAGCCATCAGAATTGTTTCCAACTGATGAGCAATCACCAGGACCTGTTAATAAGCACAATATCTGATTCATTTAGACACTCGACATAATTTTGCAAGTGAAAAATGTAAAAGATATTTTTCACAAACCAAGCCAAGATCTGATTCATTAAAATGTATTCATTCAAGATCTAGATAAAAGATTGTACTGTAGTGGGCAAACCAACCAGATAGGACGTGCTCATCCTTACCGTGTGATTTTCCATCAAGCGCTGGACAGCTTGTCTAACTAACAACTCAGACCTGCTATCTAAAGCAGAAGTAGCTTCATCCAAAATCAATATAGAAGAATTCTGATAGAGTGCCCTTGCAATAGCTAGTCTGTATTAGAGGAGAGCAAACAGAGAAGTTGATTAGCAAACTTAACATGTAGGAAATCACCATATGCAACATGAGTTTTTCTTTTCCCAGGCTGGACCTAACAATCATACTAAATACCAATGTTAGGCTCAGGGATGCTTCACCTTTGCTTCTGACCTCCACTCAAACTTGAGCCTCTTGGTCCTATGTTGGTTTTGTATCCATCTGGGAGATTTCTGATAAATTCATCTGCATTTGCAGTTCGTGCTGCATCCTCTACCATTTCCATGTTAATTTTTGCCAACAGATCCCTGTACCCAATATTTTCAGCAACAGTTCCTGAAAAAAGTGTCTAATACATACAAAGTTACCAAGATAATATTATGATTTGGACAACAACAACAAAATATTATAAAAGATTTATTAAAAATAAAGAAAGAAACTGTATTTCCAGAGTCATGGGTCTCATCTTTCAGACATTTTAATTATCTAGTGTTCACATCATACCCTTAAAATAAACTCTCAAGTCTTAACCATACGCCCATGTTATTATACAAAAGAATAGCCTCCTAAACTTCATAACATTTTCAAGTAGTCTTTGGAGTGCAAAATACAGTCCAATACTAGTTGAACTTACCAATTTATCATTTTGCAATCTCGTGCATAAACAATAGTATATGTAACACATATAGAGCAGATCAAACAACTCCAAATTCAAATAGCACAAACAACCTGAGGTAACTGGCAAACTTTATATGCGCATGGAAGTAGAGTTAAAGTTTTGTGTTTTAGCGCATGTAGTAAAATTTTATTATTTCTTTTTCAGAAAAAAGAAATAGAAATACCAAAAGATATAATCATACGTCACTCACTATATCCTGGGAAACCAGGCCAACATGTCTCCTCAAACTTTTTAACTTCACGCTCTGGATGTTGTGGTTATCAAAAAGTATACAACCTGTAAAAATGAGAAAATCCAATAAGCAGCCTCAACAAAAAAATTCATATTCCAAAATTGAACAACAAAGAGTTGAGAAATTTTGCAGAATTCCCTTGGGCTTTAGAGGTAAGAGGTGGGAGTGGGATAGTGGTTTCCCTGGTTTTGGAAAAAGCTATATCTTTATTGAAGAGCTCACCAGATAAAGGATCATAAAGCCGAAGAAGTAGTTTTACAAGGGTTGTCTTTCCTCCTCCAGAGGGCCCGACAACAGCAACTGTCTCTCCAGCTTTAATATGCAGATTCAATCCATTCAAAATATAAGCCATATTGTCCCCGTATTTAAATGATACATCACAAAATTTGACCTCTCCTGTAACTTGGTCTAAATCAACAGCATCCAGTTTCTCCTTTATCTGTGTTCAAGAATAAATTGATAGATGCCAAAGCAACATGAATAATAACTACATTGAATGATCACAACACTGAGTTATAATAAAGTAGCATGAAGCATCTTGTCAAAGGCACAAAAGAATGATTAGTATAATTATACCCAATGAGCATTATTATTGATTGCACTATGCTGACCTCAAAACTAAATAATGTAGAACTAAATTTGGCTTCCTCTGTTCAGAAATTTATTAGCAACCATCCTATTCTCTCTTTTAAGTAACTCCTTTTACTTCACAAAGATTAACTCAAAATTAAATAATGTAGAACTAAATTTTACAAAGAAATATATATGTATGTGTGTGTGCGCGCATTAAGGATTGAAATACAGAGACCAATATACCATAATTTAGCACTGATTTCTTCTATTCAGGGAAAAAAATACCATTGGTTTGAACCTAGTAAGTTCAAACAAGCGTTCAATAGCCGGTTCTCCTTGCTTCAACTCATTGTATGCTTTTCCAACACCCTGCGTGATTCTTTACATTCAGATTGATAACTTAAGATAGCTCCTCAATAGCTGACAATAATAATAACACACAGAATGATTAGCAAATACACTTCAGACACCTACTGGAATAAGTTATTGAGAGACTGCTGAAACTATTTTCATCTCATAAATAGCACAAAGCAGAGTAAGTAGGTAGTATACTAGTATCTACTGAATTTCAAGAAGGTGAGGTCAAGGTCATTAAATAATGCTCCGAAATACTGAGAAACCTAAAAAGGCAACTTCCAGTTATACACTAACCATGTTAAGAAAATCTATCAAATATGACAAAAACCCACAAACAAAGTTAAGAAGGGTAGAGGTTCTTCATATCACAGAATATTACCTGAATTGGCTCAATCAGAAAAATCAATGCTGTTACAAATGAAGCCATGACACCGCTGTCGAAAGAACTCCTAGAAAACACCAGTGAACCAGCACACAACATAAACAACACTCCAAAATATATAATCTGTACGATCTGAGGAATAAGCGCCTTCATTTTCTTCTTTTCCAAATGTGCAGAGAGGTCATCGTGAGCAAGCTTCCTAAACCTAGCATACTCACACAATTCTGCATTGCTTGCTTTCACAAAAAGAATTGCTGGGAGGACCTATAGGACAATAACATATGAGAAATAAACACAATCAGCCAGCTTATGACAAAGAAAGTCCAGCAAAATGTTAACGCGAGACACAGAGTGGATCACTCATTGGAAAGATACAATAGAGAGGGCAGGTAAATTGAGACATAACATATACCTCATTGAGATAAGCAGAGAGAGCAGCAATGCTAAGATGGGCCTTGTTAGAAATCTTACGGAGTTTACCGCCAAGTCTGATGATGATAAGAGCCATACATGGAATCACCTACCCATAAACCAAAACACAAAACACAATAAGACACACCCTCAACCAAGTCCAAGAGCATAATCAGTAGCTTTAGGTGCACAAAAGATAAAGCATAACTTCCTCACCACAGCTGAAATCAAAGATAGCAAAGGGCTGATAGCCAACATCTGAGCAGCCATAGCTAACAGCTGCAAAGCACTAGGCACAGTGGTCTGCCATTCACAAACCCAATCAAAACAACATAATCAATCAACACACTAACAGTCGCTCTGGCAACACAATCAATCAAAACTTGAAGGCTTTAATCACATTGAGAAGAGCAAACACTGTATCAGCGATATCAGCGGCCTCAGCAGTGATCCTATAGGCAACATCTCCGCTCGAAACACCGCCATAACCTTCGAAGAACTCTAAGTCCCTCTCCAGAACCTTCTCGAACACAGCAGCCCGAACCCGATACACAGCGTTCAAAGCCGCGTCCCAGAGAAACGCTTGCTGCCAATACACAGCAACAAGCCTCGCAAGGACCAATACCCCCACGGCCAAGCCCTCATTTTTCAATGTGATGGAGTCCAAATTTTCGATAAAGGTGGAGAATTTGCCGATTTTGGGTACGGTTTTGGAGAGAGAGTAGACAGAGACGAGCTGCAGAGCCAACCTAAGAGGATTGGCTTGTGTTGGGAGAGAATGTAGGGTTTGAGAGAAGTGAGAGAATGGAAAGTCCGAGAAAAAGGGAGGTCGTTTTGGGGTTTTGGAGTGGCGGGAAGAAGAGAGGGGACGTTGGTGGAATTATGGGATTTGTGGAGGGAGGGTTTCAGAGAAAGTTTAGGTTTTGGGAGAGTGGGAAAGGGGTGCAGGGGCTTGTGTTTGAGGTAGAGGGAGCGCGGTGGAGATGGAGGAGCGTTCAGAGAAATCGGAGACATTTTTGGGCATTTTTCTTTTCCTCTGGAAAATGATTGGTTTCAGAGTTTCATTTTCAGCTTCAAACTTAACAACAGTACAGAATAGTAACTGTGATTAAATTATAAAAGTAATGATATAAAAAAAAAATCAGTGTTTGACTAATAAAATAGAGATTTTCTATTTAAACTCCATACTCTCTTTGCCCCATCTTCAGTTCCTCAACTTTTAATTTAAATTTTCACAATTTCTAAAACCCGTTATCTTCCCAAATTATCCTTAAATAAACCCCAAGTTGAAAAAATAAAAAATAAAAAGTCTTTCTATTTAAACCCCACTATCTTCCTATTACAAACTATAGAAAAAAAGCATATATCTAAACTAAATAGTGGGGGAAAAGATGAAGAAGGCCCTTATTTTTTGAGAAGAAGATGAAGGTCCTAGACTAAATAAAGATTTCTAAATTAGAAATTAAATAAGGAGATATTTATTTGCATTGTAGATAAAAAAGTGCAATAATCATCTACTATTTACTTACACAACGGTACAATAATCTTCTACTGTTTACAAATTTAAAGTGCATATGTTTCGTACCACAAAATGAATATTTTGAAGTGGAATATTCTTGTCTCTTATGCAGGCAAGAAGGTCACCAAAACCTTGAGAGCCCAAATAGATGGGGAAAAAATAGAAAAAGGAAAAATACAAAATTGCCTGCAAAAATCAGCCCTCATATGCATAACCCCAAAGAAACAAAAATAAACTAACTCCATGACATAACTCTTAATAAAATCGTTGCAATAATTTAGACACAAAGCATACCTTTCTTTCCAATAAAGGGTTTAGGATTTAAGGTTTAGGGTTAAGTACCCATATTTTTACTACGCTAGAGGATTTTGTATTTTTCTAAAACTTAATATAAAAGTGGTGGGATGTGTGGGGGTGTGTGTATAGATGTATTAGGTTTAAGTATTAAGTTGAATGACCTTTTTTTATCTTTTTACACAATAATAAAACTTACAGCTTAATGATTTAAATATTGGGGTGAACAAAGAGAAGTGTGAGGTTTAAATAGAAAATCTTAATAAAATATTACATGGTGAGTTTTATGTGAATAGGTTAAAGGTTGTGGGCAAAATTGTTTTGTTAATGAAGTTTAGGTTCAGGGAACACTATGAATCTCTATAGTGTAATTAAAGAGTGGGAATGTTATCACATGATTAAAAGTGATGAACAAAATTATTCTCGGAACGAAATGATAGGATATTAGTAGTGAGATTCACACCAATCAACGATTATTAGCTACCAATGCATAACACTAGTACCAATCTTGTGATTATGGCCCAAACCAGAATAGAGGAAACTGAAATTTATTCAATCTTAGAAACGCAACAAAAGGAACATTGTATTAGATTACATGTTTCCTTACAGAATTCATACATGTATCGTTGACAGAGAAGAGGGCATTGTTCACCAAAATCTACATCAAATTCATCAGAAGCAGTATTTCCATGTGGGCATGCATGACATTACAAAAGGAGAAGGAAAAACTTAAAAACAACAGAAGCAAATGAGGGAAGGGGGTGCAAAATTTGGCATTGCTTCTATTGTCTGGCTGCTGAGTTCATTTCTCTCTCAATTTCTTGGTTATGGCAAAAATTGCCCCTGCCAGAGCCACGATCACCGCCGAGACTATAACGCTTTTCTTGAGAGTCTGGATTGCATCTTTCTTCTCCTGGTCCTTTTTCTTCTTATCTTCAGCCTCTATTTGTTCCTGTAAAATAGGCATTGCAACATTCTTAGTAACACTACAGTGCTGGTGCATGTATGAGAGGCACATAAGAACAACAGGCTTTCAAGCATTTTCATGAAATTCCATTGTTAAAATGTTTACATTAGCTTGGGAAACATTGTTAAGAGGTTCTCTAGGATTCAATGGTTTTTCATGGTATCTATAGGATTCAATGGTTTCTTTTACATGGTATCAGAGCTCCGGTCCGGTTCCATAAGATCCTCGAATCAACCTTCAATCCCCATATCCCATTTCATCTTAGGGTAGCGATTTTCAGTCTTACTTTGTAAACGTGCACTCTTCCCCCTTACTTTCATGTCTTCTTTTTCTGATCTTCGTATCTACGCAATATTAAAGCATTTTGCCTTTCCCTCCCCTGCTTCATCTTAGGGTAGCTATTTTCACACCCCCCTTATTTTTTATGTTTTTCACATCTTTGTATCCATATGTAATAGCTCAAGTATTAGACAAAACAAATTCAAACATTTTACTTCCATCCCATGCTGGTTTAGAAGTGATATACTTGCTTTTCAGCGCCATGAAATATGTATTCAAGTTTTATATAGACAAATCAAGACAGGGTTAGAGTTGAAGAAAAAAAATATCACCTTAATCTCCTTGGAGGTAGCTACTAGAGATGGCCCACTGTCTTCTTCAAAATTCTTGTTCTTGCCTGGATTCAATTCTAAATCCACATTAGCAGCAGGAAATTTCGAATCTCCGGTGTCTGCGTCTGTTTGCTTTGGGCTTGCCATTTTTCTGCAGAGGGAAAACTTCCTTTAAGTTTCAAAGGTAGAGTTTTTGCTTTCTTTGCTTCTCTTTCCAAAGGAGGGAGATAGAGAGATATCAGAAACAAAAAGAGGAGAGAGAGAAATTGTAAGGCTGGGGCACGTGTCAGTACTTTTTTTCATTGGTAAGCACGTGTCAGTACCTTTGCTATTGGTAAACACGTGTCAGCATTTAAGTGCCTTGTTTTGTCCTCAACTGCCCGACAAAACCTTCGGTGACTCATTCTAGGCCTATCCATATTTAGAGGGTGAGGGACAAGTCTACATCTCACTATTGAAGCTTGTGCCTGTTGCTTAATAGGATATGTCGGGAAATACATCCCAAAACCCTCGGACCCAAAAACAAATTAAGAACCAATTTCTCTAATATCTAGATTTGGAATTAAGTTTGTGTTAATGCATTATGGACTCCACATACATTAATAGCCGATCTGGGTGATGAACCATAGCATAATCGCCAAGATTTAAGAATTATGAAAAAGTAGCTACAATAAGGCAATGGTTGGACTGGTCTCCAGGAATGATGCATGAATTTCTCATTAATACAAAAATAGACTGCGTACAGAAAAGTGAATATACAATGTGCTTGATACACTGACTATTGCAGGAGCATCAACTTCACAAAGTTAAACTTGTGTAGTTGTACCCCAAGATATCTAACAATAACATATCTAGAGTATGCAACTCATTGACCTGAAATCCCCCTTGCTGTCATCACTCAGTTCCCGCCCCCGAAACCACGAGGACTGGGCCGAGATGCCGAGCCAACAAACTGCCTCTTTGAATCAGTTCGTCGTTTCCGTCTTGCAGTCCCAGGAGGAGCCTGATAAGAGAATCCAAACCGTAAAACATTGATAAACAAGCATCTCCCAAGCAAAGTTTATAACAATTGGAAAAACTAAAAAGCAGGGACATAGTTCATTAGCATGCATATAGATTACAGAGCAGAAGCTGAATGGAAAATATGGCACCTTTTGTTCATTTTTTAGGGATTCCTCAAGATTGTTCAGTGCAGGAATAGATCCCCCTTCCATTACACCCATTAGATTCTTCATTCGAACTCGCATTTGGAAGAGTTGAGCAACAAGTTGGCTCACCTAATATTCACATCATTAAGGGCATATGGTTAAATGTAGCAGCTAATTTTATATTATTACTCAACATATAAAACCCTTCTTTTCAGGGAAGCTAATACAAGGACAACATGTCAAACATAGATAGCCACTTCAAACCTGCTGCTCTGTTTTCCCAGACTCTTGAGCAATTCTTTTTCTCCTGGTGACAGATTCTGCCAACAACTCTGGCTGCTCCTTTTCCTCTGTGATCAAAGATGAAAATCAGAAAGCTAAATATAACCCACAGTGCACCACGAAGCAACTTTAAAGTATCATCACTAAATGGCAGATTCAATCAATAAAAAAGAACAAGAGACCAGGGGTCATTGCTTCAATCATTGCTTCCATTATCTTCAAACTCTTCTCTGCTTCTCGAATTTGTGCTGGAGTAACCTGTTCATTAAGTAAATGAGAAAGTTCAAAGAATTAAATACAACCGAAAAAAGGAACTTGCTGGATCTCAACAACTATCAAATTTTCAGGTTCATAAGTAAACATAGAGAATGGTCACCACAAGAGCGGTTCTAAAAACACCCCTTCAAGGTATGCCACAACAGACATAAAAGCCAAAGAACCTATCAGAAGAATAATGCAGGAAAATGGGAAAACAAACTTTCATACCTTCCCCATACCAGGGATCATTCCAAGAACACGAGTCATAGAACCCATGCGTGCAACAGCACGAGTTTGCTTTAAGAAATCATTGAAGTCAAACTTTGCACTCATTATCTTCTTTTGCAATTCTTCAGCATCTTCTTGGCGCATCTATATTGACAACTCAATTATAACTATGTTCAATATAAATATTTAGGGAATCTATAGTGAAAATTACAAACCAAAAAACAAAAAAGAAAGAAAAAGAACTTACAACTTCTTGTGCCTTCTCCACAAATGAGAGAACGTCTCCCATTCCTAATATGCGTCCTGCCATACGATCTGGGTAAAATGGTTCAAGGTCCTCCATCCGCTCTCCTCGCCCGACAAGTTTGATTGGCTTTCCTGATACCTGTCATTAACTCATTATTAGGAAAACAATTACAGAAAAATATTTCCGGTAGCTTAACTATTTTAGCAAGAAGAGATACTTCAACAGTTAACAAAACTCCTTATGAAAAAGAATTGCCATCAAGAAACATCAAATGACTCTAGTCATACTATCTTCAACAGTAACTCAATAATTGCCACCAAGAAAGAAACCCACAATGAGCCAATGACTGCAGTAATACTATCTCCCATCACTCAAATTTACAAAACAACTCCAAAAGACATCTCCATCTTGATCAAAGGATCTGAACAACCTCCACTGGAGCCACTTTATGATGGCATGTCAAAACACAACATTATGTACTCTGAATGCTAAAGAGGAATGCACATATTATATCTTGTTAAAATATTGTTACACTCCACGAACAATATTGAAAATAAAATTCATGACAAATTATACAAAACTAAATATCATAAGTGATTCTTCCTCTAGAGAGAGTTAACTATCTCTTCTCTTGAGATTAGAGTTAATTTTCTCAACTCTTGAGATTTTCAAATCATGATTCTGCTATACCATAAATCAATTACTCTTAGTATTGCATTCCCCTGATATTTAATGATGAAGAAATGGGGCAGAACAAACGAGATTACTATGACAAATAAGTAATGCAACAACAGCCAAACCTCTTTAACACTCAAAGCTGCTCCACCTCTGGAATCCCCATCTAGCTTTGTTAAAATAGCTCCAGTAATCCCAATCTCTAAGTTGAATGTTGTGACTAAAGCTGCAAAACTCAAAGAAGATAGTCAGCCTATTTCTAGAAGTATTCATAATTCTCTTTGTGACATGGTTATATTACACTTTCTGAACATCAATAACTGGAATTGTGCTGGTTGTGTATTTGAAGTTTTGAATGCACGAAGATCATCAAATGGGATGCAAATTGTTAACAATATGGTTCAAATCAACGAATGTGGCTGCAAAACTCATAATTTAATTTGGATAGGTGTGAATTTTTATTTTTATTTTAATCTCAAATATTAAGTTCAATTAATTGCCTATGTGGAACTATTATGTGTACATGATATTGCAGATAGATCATACACAGTAACACGTGCTAATTTTGCTTCTATATCCAATTTTGCAGCAATAACGGAAGAAAGGAAAAGAAGATAGAATATGCATAATTTGGGTGATTAAACTTTAGAGTATTAAAAACTCAAAAAATTGAATGATAAGTCTGAACACCTGCAGCTTCTTGGCCAGTCATTGCATCCACAACAAGCAAAACTTCTATGGGGTTCAATACCCGCTTAACTTCTTTCAACTCATCCATCATTCCTTTGTCTATCTGTTAAATAAAAGAAACCAAAACAAAAAGAAACCCCAGCCAAAAGTTAATCCAACCAGTAGACTTTCGCAAGACATCATATCAGAATTACCTAATAATCACATGTGTAGAAGAATTACCTGAAGCCTTCCAGCAGTATCCATTATTACTACATCTATGTTCTTCTTTTTGGCCTCTGCTAAACCTTGCCTAGCTATTTCTGAGGGTTTAGTGTCAGTCCCTGCTGTGTATACTGGCACCTTTACCTGTTACAAGCTATGAATTTAACATAAGAATGAACACATACCAAAAATAAAAATAAAATGAAAATGTAATCGGCCACTTTGTTGACAACGAAAATTCAATACCTGGTCACCTAAAATAACAAGTTGGTCAATGGCAGCAGGTCTGTATACATCACCAGCAATCAGCATAGAACTCTTCCCCTGTGATTGGTGTATGTCATGGGGTCAGAAAAAGGAAAATAGAAACAAAAAAGTAAACTACATATAGCTCCAATGCATATATTAATGAACAAGGAATGAGGAATGCTTGTGGAAATGCACCTGTTTCTTAAGGTAATAAGCCAATTTTGCACATACGGTTGTCTTCCCGACTCCTTGTAAACCAGCCAATAAAATAACAGTGGGGGCAGATTTTGCAAAAACAAGTTCAGACACCTCTCCGCCCATCAGTTTCACTAGCTCATCATTCACAATCTGAAAGAAGCACCAACTGAGTATCATAATTCATTAGAAGTCAACACTCAACAGAGACTACCTAGCTTTCCACTGAAGCGAGCAAGAGAATTCTATCTTCGTATAGCGTGAGAAACTAGTGACCTTGACCAATTGCTGATCTGGTTTCACTCCTCGAGTAACCCCAACACCAACAGCCTGATCACTGACAGCTTGCACAAACCTTCTTACAACAGGAAGGCTCACCTATTAACACAGCAGGAAAATGTAAATAAACCACCTTGCCTTACACATAGAAATTAAAATCCAAAAGACCACTCACATCTGCTTCCAAAAGAGCCCTCCTTATTTCTCTCATAGGCTCCACAATATTCTCCTTGGTCAAAACCTCTGCAGCACAAAATACAGCAATCAATGTGAGCATACTATGGAATTTCAAATGCTTCCAAAAAAACTAATAAAAATCCCCACTTGATACTAGACAATTTGATTAAAACATAGAAGAAGAAAAAGGGAAAAGAAGCAAAACCTTCCCCTTTAAGCTTGTTCCAAGCCGATTCGAGGCCACTTGTCAATTGACCAAACATTTCAGCTCTCACAATGCCCCGCAACTCTTTTCTCGTAATAGTCACTTGCTTGGAATTCACCCAACTCCATATCTCTCTCTATCAACAATTTTGACCAAAAGTATGAAACATTCAGTGCTATATTTAAATTCTTTTCCTACGTTTTCTTGGGAACCAAACAGAAAAGAAAGCGAAACCCCTTTGAGGCTTTGAACTTACAGTGAACAAGTTTCGAGAAGTGAGCCAGGCAGGAGTGCGTGAAGCAGTCCAAGAAGAGCCCAGCTTAGCAGTCGAGCTCCTCGCCGCGTACTTCGAATCGTAGAAGCCTCTGTTCGTGGACACAGAATGCGACGTCGTTGAGAAATGGCGGGAAACAACGGTCGAGAAATGTACGGCCTCCATCGCCGTTAAGATATTTCTTTTCCAGTTTTCCGGACCAAAGCTGATGCTTGCTCTATCCAGGCCTATTATCCGCTTGTCTGGTTTGCTTAGGTGCTTCGCGTACCACCGCATTATCATAGACCCTCCAAATTCACGGAACAAATTTAAATTTGCCCTCCAATTACAGCGGTAACTCCCGCGAGGGAGTTTTCGGTAATTTCTTATTTCGATTTTGTAGCAAAACGCACCGTCTCTCCCTCTACCGCCATGACCACCACCCACAATGGCCCAACCCGGTACTCCATGGAACACTCGCTTACGAGAGCTATCGAAGCAATGTCTGTTCTTCGAAGCCCTCACTGTTTACCGCCAAATGCTCCACCATGGCCACTCACCTAACGCTTTCACTTTCCCCTTCGCTCTCAAATCCTGCGCAGCCCTCTCGCTTCCTTTGGCCGGTTCCCTGCTCCATTGCCACGTCGTCAAAACCGGCTGCGAGCCCGAACCATTTGTGCAAACTTCATTAATTTCTATGTACTGTAAGTGTTGCTTGGTCGACGATGCACGTAGGGTGTTCGATGAAAATCCCCACTCGAGAAAGCTAACTGTGTGCTACAATGCTTTGATATCTGGGCACACTTCAAATTCGAAATTTTCTGATGCGGTTTCGTTGTTTCGTCAAATGAGGGCGGCGGGTGTGGAGGTTAATTCGGTTACGATGTTAGGTTTGGTTCCGGGGTGCGCGGCTCCGGTGCACCTGGGTCTCGGGATGTGCCTTCATGGTTGTAGTGTTAAGTGTGGCTTTGACATTGATTTGTCTGTGACGAATTGTTTGCTGACAATGTACGTGAAGTGTGGGTCTTTTGATCATGCGAGGAAGCTGTTTGATGCAATGCCTGAGAAGGGTTTGATTACTTGGAATGCGATGATTTCTGGGTACGCGCAGAATGGGCTTGCTACTCATGTCTTGAACTTGTACAAGGAGATGGAATCTTGTGGTGTTAGTCCTGACCCCGTGACACTAGTTGGGGTTCTTTCGTCTTGTACTCACATTGGTGCACACGGTGTTGGACGGGAGGTAGAACGACGGATAGAGTCTTGTGGATTTGGTTCCAACCCGTATTTGAACAATGCTCTGGTTAATATGTATGCTAGGTGTGGTAATTTGGTGAAGGCTCATGCTATTTTCGATGCCATGCCTGAGAAAAGCTTAGTTTCGTGGACAGCAATTATAGGTGGGTATGGGCTGCATGGACATGGAGAGATTGCATCGGAGCTCTTTAATAAAATGATTATGACTGGAATTAGACCAGACAAAGCAGTGTTTGTGACCATTTTGTCTGCCTGTAGCCATGCAGGATTGATGGATAAGGGGCTAGAGTATTTCGCTGCAATGGAGAAAAGATGTGGGTTGCAGCCTGGTCCAGAGCATTACTCTTGCATGGTAGATCTTTTAGGCCGCGCAGGTCGACTCCAGGAAGCCAAGGAACTAATTGAGTCAATGCCGGTAAAGCCTGATGGTGCAGTATGGGGTGCCCTCTTGGGTGCTTCTAAAATACATAAAAATGTAGAGATAGCAGAGTTAGCTTTTGAACATGTCATTGAGCTTGAACCAACCAATATTGGTTACTATGTGTTGTTGTCGAATATATACTCCGATGCAAAGAATCTAGAGGGGGTTCTAAAGGTTCGAGTTATGATGAGGGAGAGGAAGCTCAAGAAGGAGCCAGGGTGTAGCTATGTTGAATGTAAAGGAAGAGTCCATGTTTTCTTGGCTGGGGATAAAACCCACTGTCAGGCAGAAGAAATATACAAAATGTTGGAAGAATTAGAAACTTTAGTGAAGGAACCTGGTCGAGGAAGAAACGAAGAACAACTCATCGGTGCTAATGTTCACAGTGAAAAATTGGCAGTTGCATTTGCGCTCTTAAACACCGGACCGGGGACCGAGATCGTAGTGATAAAGAACTTGAGGGTATGTGGTGACTGTCACTTGTTTATAAAGTTGGTTAGCAAGATTGTGGATCGCCAGTTTGTTGTCAGAGATGCAACTCGTTTTCATCATTTCAGGAATGGAGTCTGTTCTTGTAAAGACTATTGGTGATACCCCTTCACAGCTGTCTCTGAATCAACAAGCTTTGGTTAAAAAGTTATTCCAAACTGTTCCCAGCATGCTTCTGATTGTGCATTGCGTCCAGATTGGTTCAAGTTTCCAAAAGTTTGAATTGGAAAGGAGATCTTGGGTTCAAAATCTTGAGATAGCTTCAAGGTCCGTCGTTACGTATTGGATTTTTGGTTATTGAAGACACAATGCAAAGGACAAGGGTTACAAGTTTCCTGCAAGTGATGAGCAAAATCCATTTTATATCCCTATCCCAATTTAATGTGTTCATGGATTTTCTGTGTAACAATACATTGGTTCAAAGTACAATAAAGAGAATCACTGGCAAGGTTACTTTCATGCCATACTAGTGGGGCAAGACATAGTTAAACGTTTCTAGGTGATTCTTTTATAAGAAGCCCGAAAAATCATGTCATTAGGGTAGAATATTACTCTTCAATGAGGAGAAAAAGATTTTTTTTTGTAATTTGCAGACTTAAAATAACTTATATTTCATACTTTCAGAGTTGCTAGAGGCAACACTAACCCTCAGTTTGTACAGATATCTGTTTTATGAATGTTGTCAGTAAATAATCTTCCAAGTGGTCAATTAAAAATAAAGTAAATTATTTAAATTTCTGAAAAAAAAAATATTGGTTTCCAACATTCAAAGTTACAAACAATGGAGAAGGGCCATGAGGGCACTGTTTAGAGAAAGAATTTTGCCTTTCAATGGGTTAAATATGACATGATTGGAATTTTCAGTTTCGGACATAAGTTCCAATTGAATAATAGAATTACTTATAAAAACTACTAACAATTCAATCCGCCTATTGGTAAAACCGCATCAGTTCCTGTAACACATTCATCTTCAACAAATGGAATCGTTCTCCGCACTGTCAATTTCATGGGGCATTTCCTTTCTCTGCAAGTGGTTTAATATAAATTGTGATTTTTTCTTTTCCCACTACTTTCATTTTAATCCAGAGTAATAATCTTTGATTAAATAGAAGAAAAAAGAAAGATAAGACTCTCACCTCCAACGGCTTTATGTTTTTCCATGCAAATGGCAGCATAATGAGAGCCAGCCAACTCTAGAAGCGAAAATTGCCAATTGGTTGTGAGGTTCATGGGACCAAGAGACTCAACACTTATTTCAGATATCTAACAACAACAACAAAATCAGAGGCTCAAACATCTTTTAAAAATGTAAATTGTATATTACGAGTTATGGTCAATATTTTAGACCAGAAGTAATTTTTGCATAAGCAATAGTATACCATAATATCTCTACACCATGGCTCATAATGCCTGCTCATAATCTTTGTAGCCAAGGGAATAGCATGCTAAACAGCTATGTTCAATTGTGGACTCTATATCACATGAATTATGAGTTTGATACCTAGGAAGCCTCCACATGTTGCAATAAAATTTCTGTTTTCCATCTCTGACATACCTCAGAATCTATGTCCCCAGAAAGATGAAGGCCTCTCTTAGCTGCATCCCTCACTCGAATGGTAAAGGTCTTAAACGGTGCAGAAGAGAAGCCCTTCCCCAATGCTTTCACATATGCCTCCTGGAAATGAGATCCATGGCAATAAGAAAAAGCTTGAGAAAAACATAACCTACACGTAACTCTCAAAATTCAATTAAGAGGAGTTATGCATTTTTAGTATATTCTTGAGTTCGCATTGAAGTTTATTGATACTTATTTTCAAATGTTTTTTATTAATCATCCCCACTACTTCTACTTTGCATATGATACCTATAAGTGCTTTCAAGAGTTTCTTTCCCTTGTCTAATCTCTAGGGAATTTTTTTTGGACAACTATACAAACAAAAGCTTATTGCAAGCATTAACAGTGTAATGCTAACAGATTACACAACTACCCATGTATACCCAGCAGAATGTACCATTTTAATCAAGTAAAAGAAAATGTGTGCAACTCTGAAAAATAGAAGTTGATGCATTATCATTGTTCAAGCAGTTTCACAGACCTTGAGAGTCCATAATTTTATAAACTGTTGACGCTGAATTTCAATGTCCGAAATAGAAGTTAAATGTTCCACTTCATGAGAAGAAAAGTACCGTCGAGCAAAAGCTAAGATATGGTTCTTCAACTTCCGTTGCTTATCTTCCACATCTATACCAATCTAAAATAATTAGAGGAAATCTCGTAAGTTCAACAATTTTTTACATATATACTCATAGACACTCTAATATAATCCAAAGACTAAATCCAAAATATCCGTGGCCCCTTGAATACTCGCAATACTTACTGGTGAATCCACAGTTACTCCACAAGCTATCAAGGTAGACGTGTGTGAGATGTTGAAATGCAGTGGTGGTGGCTGCCAGTCATCTGCAATTTGCCACTCTACCTAGAATAAGAAGATTAAAATGTGGAAAAGAAAAAAAAAATACCCAAAAAACACAATGGTAAGAAAAATCAACCAAGTAAATGGAGCATAGAAACAATTTTCTCGAGACATCAATGGGTAAGAAAAAAGAAGCATACCTCAGGCTTCCCATGATTGTTCTTTTTAAACTTTAAGGATCTTGGATCTACTCGATGGTTTGTCTGATCTAGTATGAAACAGCAATGTTTAGAACATTCACAATAACCACATAAACAACATGAGTTGTCATTTTTTAAAGCAAAATGAGAGGACCTACATATCTAGAGATGGTAGTCCGAACCAATGCCCGGGCAAGCAAGGCTCTTTTCTTGAGCTCCTCTCCACGCATACCCAAAACATTGTCTTTCTCAGACGGTGACAAAAGCTCAGAGTACCGATTCAAAAGGCTTTCACTCTTCACCTCCTCAGGTAAAACATACCACAAATGACTTTCCCTACAAAACCCATCATTTCTAAGAAGGAAATCTTTCATTTTAATTAAACAAAGCAGTCAATGGTATTGAATAATTTGTGTGGTAAATACATACATTCGAGATGGAGGTTGCACTGGTAGCAGAGGTGAATGAGCAGAGCAAAAATTGCTTTGGAGGCCATGAATATTCATTCTCAAAAACGCTCTGCGTCTGAACAAAATCATGCATACTACCAATCTGTGACACTCTAACCAAATTTGGGTCATGGACAGAATCACGATTTTAATATGAACAGACTGAAAAACAAAGCAAAATAAAAACTGGGTTACCTCTCAAGCAAGCAGTGAACTTTCCTGGTCTATACGAGCAAAAGAAGAATTGCTTTGAGAATTGAGAGAAAGAAGAAACGAGGAGAGAGTACCTTGGATTCTTTGAAAATGTTGTGAGGCTGCTTATTAAACAACGAACTTGCTCCGACGGCTCCGACGACGAAAGCAAAGACGGAGAAGGTGGAAAAGTTCGGAACTTTGGAGGTTGGGTTTTGGGCTCGGCGGGCTTTATGACACAAAATATGGAGCTGGGCTATCTTGAACCCAAGTCACCTCCAGCTTTTACTTTGTGAGTTACAATGGATGCACACGTGGCAATTACGTGCCAAACACATAAGCACAGAAGTGGGCCCACTATGCCACATAAGAAGAATTAACAGAGTTTTTTACGGAGATGACGGAATAGAGTAAAATGAGACACCAAGTTGGATTTTAGAGGGTAAAGTGAGTCATTTTGAATTTCAGAGAGCAAAATAAGACTGAGATAGAGTTTCAAGGGGCAAATCAATAATTAAGCCTTAAATGAATATGTAAACCCCAATTTTTATTTTTTTCCCTTTTACAAGTGGAGATTAGGAGAGCCGTAAGTTGAATGCTTAAGCACAAGAGCAAGAGTGAATGCTCTTAACCACCTAAGAGCATCTCCAACCAAAATGCCAATTCAACGTGGCAAGTTTTAACCCAAGAAAAAGACATTTTAAGTCTTCCAACCATGATGCCAAATCCTAGTTGGATTGACATCCTTCAATTTTGCTATCAAAATTGACGTCAAGATGTTGAGATGTCTTTTTATTTTTTATTATTATTTCAATGTTTCCATGTATAGTTCTTAACTCTATTTAATATTTTACTCTTAAATATCGGGCCCACCTGCCTTTAAAAATAATAAAATAAAATGTATATTTGACATCTTGGTTGGATAAAGAGTTTTACAATATGTCAAATTACCACATCAGCCATCAAATTTAAATTTGATGTTTGGTATTTGACATCTCCCTTGTAGATGCTTTAAGGTACCAAATCTCTTGCACCTCACAAATTTTAAAAATCATTCACGGATTGAAAATAAGATGTTACTGGCCCTAAAAAGTCATCATGCGTTCCTTAAAAATCATTCACGGATTGTAACTTACGTTTATTTTTGTCAAGCATTGTAATTTGCAGGGGATGTTCCTTAAAAATCATTCACGGATTGTAACTTATGTTTATTTTTGTCAAGCATTGTAATTTGCAGGGGATGTAGTCAATAAATGTGGGATATGCACCGGTATTCAATAGAGCTGGATGAGCAGACAAATTTTTGAGCTCCGGAGAGGCATTGTAGTTCTATGATTATTTGATTCATTGAAATGATAAACATTTCCATGATATGCTTATTTTCTTTGTTAGTGAAACAAGGAATTTTCAACCACTTTCAATCTCTACTTGAAAAACAGAACATGTTAGAATGGGTTAGGGAAATGTCCAAGACAAGGTTAAGAAATTTCATCCACACACAAACTTAAAGCACACATGAGATCATACAGACAGACACATACACAATATTTCCACATGGGAGACAGAAACATGTTTGGGGCATGTTTGTTTCACCACTCCCCAACACCCAAAAACAGCCCCAAACACTCTTCAACGCCAACCTTCAGCCAGCTCTGTCCTCGAATTAATGCGGCTAAGAATTCCAGTTCTCTTGCTCTTGTCTGCAGGCCCAGCAGTCTGAATCATTAGCTGCTCGTTAACCTTCTTGGATCCCTTCTTCAGATTCGAACCGCTTGATTGACCTGTTTTGCTCTTCCAAATGTTGGGTTGAGCCTCTCTACCTGCACCTGTTGAACCATCTTCTTGGAGCCCATTTGTCAAAGAGTTAACTTGGGATACAACCTCACATGGACAATTATCAGCCAGAAACCAATTTCCTCCAGGAATGATATTCTTGATAGAAGATAGGAAAGTTTGAGATCCAGTTCCAGTTGCAGAGTCATCTTGTGCAGAATGAGCCGGGCTTTCTAAATCGGGTTCTTCACCAACAAATACATTCTCCTCTTCATTTTCCTTGTTAGCCTCCTTGTTGGCCTCTTTGAGATATGGTTGAAAAGTACTTTGGTGCCCATCCTCATCAGTAGGCTCTAGGCGGGGGACAGGGGCTGTTTCTACCATAGACTCTTCTCTTTCTCTTAGTGTCTTGACAATAAGAGTCTTGAGGAAATTCATCACTTGGACAGCATACATCAATGCGGTCAAAGGATCTACCATCTGCGATAAATAGAAGTTACAGAAACTGTTACTAAACCTACCTTGACCACAAGTGGTCGCCTTAAACATATGAAAACATACTAAAGAAAGGAAACCCCTCGACATTGGACAGGACTATAACATCAGACCCTAAATGGAAACTGAAAAAAGATATTGGACGCAGAGATTAATAACATTGTGTAGTTATCAGATTAATGAAGGTTTTTCCTAGGTGTGATTCATGACAAGACTCATATCCAGTCTTAGAACATATTAAGGATGTAATAGAAAAACCAACGGTTGGAATAAAATCTCCCTCAAATTATCACCTCTTCTTATTCCTTTCTGATTAATTATCTATACCTTCAAGCTTTCAAGATGACAATTGGGAGGAATAATGAGCTTCCGCCTTTAAAGCTGAATGCATGGATGACATGAGTATGATATTTGAGCTAGCCAATTGAGTCCTACCCAAGTATAGAACGTCTCGGTGTGGTGATGTCACTAATAATGAAAACTATGCATGAAAGTAGGTTTTTTGGCCTTCCTTTTCTTCAAATTTTAGACAGAGTATACTTTTCACTCACTTGAGTCATGTTTGGTGCAAACACCATCGCAATATTGCGGGCATTCATCTTGTTGAAGTGTTCCATTTGTGCAACATCAGCCATTAGATTTACTGCCCAATCCAATAGTGCGGCTTCTGTTGGGGGGAGGAGCCTAACAAGTTGAGCACACTCCTCTTCCGACTGGGACTGCATTACCTGCTCTGGCGTGAGAGAGTCCAACACACCAGTTGGTAGTTCTCTAAACCAAGCCTGAGAAGCAATAGGACATTAAACGTCAAAACTCATGTTAACAAATGAAAGTGCTCAATGATGAGATCATCGTCAGTTGATTGGGGGAGGGGGGAATAGAGCATTTACAACCGATGAACCAGAACCATTGAGTTCGGACAATGGATGGCATATAAATATCAGACTAAAATGAGCAAATGGTAACTGCCTTACCTTAATAAGACCCGCCAAACAGTGCACGTCAATGCCCTCTGGTATTACTCCCCTATTCAATTGGTCCCTAACATACTCCTCCTGACTGTTCTCGGCATTAATTCTGAAGATTCCTTCTGCCTGCATGTATGAGTGAACTTCAGTTTTTTTAAAGGTAGTTTGAATTATACCAAAATGCACAAACTTGTACATGTTAAGCTGCATGCGACAATGAAATCTCAAACTTTTGTACTTTATAAATTATGTCGAACCCTCCGAGACAACGTAGTTTTCCAGTTACACTCTACCCTGGACATGGCAGACGAAAGGAAGAAAAGGAAAATGGTGATATACCTGAAGACCACCTTGTGCATACAAATGTCTCTGCATCAAAATGAGTATAGTGGGGACACTGTTTCCTCTGGCATCAAATGAAAGCTGCATAGACTCCGTTGAAACCCCAAAAACATTTGCACTGCAGATGAAATCAATGTCAATACAAACCTCGAAAATGATTTTAAAATTAAAAAGTATGCAGCAGATTACAAGGATCAATAAAGAACATAGGTATATCCATTCCCAATTTTCTCTACATTAAGTATCATGCCAAATCAACTCAAAAAGTCACATAAACAGGCACAAACATGTAAAAATTGTTGAGTCCAAAGATTATTGCAGGCCTTAGTTGGAAAAAAAGAATACATATTATCTTCTCATCTAACTTGAGCAGCACAAAGCTCCAACTCAGTAACTCATAACAATTTGAAACATCTTTTAAAAATATGCATACCAACCAACAATTTCTAAGTACTAGAAGAAGAAAAAACAACACCAGAGAAAAATGAAGCACATTCATTCACTCATAGCATCAAGAAAAGTAATCAAATCTGACAGAATTGAATCATGATGAAAATTCTAGACCAGACATATATTACAAGGTACACAGAAAATTGGCATCCACTGTATCCCTCTTGATGCTTATAGGAGGACACCAAATTATTTTGGCTAAGATTATTGATGGAATAAAGTAGAATAATTGGTGAACTTTTTGTGAAAGAAAAACTTGCTCCAGAGAAGAATCAAGTCCACCAAATGCCCAGCAAGGAAAAGCAAAATAATGCATGTGACAACACAGAACAAAGATAAAAGCAAGTTCCAGCAAGGCATATAAGAACAAAATGCCTCTGAATGCGGGTTCCCAATCATTGAATGCAGCTTCAATACAATCCAGAAAACACCTTAGATAGCTTTATCAGCTATCCGACCAAATGAAACCCTAACACGGGATTTTCGAGACAAATTCAAAAAAAAGCCACCTTTATCAAGAATAATGCAAACCAATCGATATATGCAACCATGACAAAATTTTCAAGAAGGATGAAGCTTACCCATATAATAGAAACCCAGAACAGAAGAAATTCAAAGAATAGCATGATCTAACCAATTATCAGAAACCCATAACGCAATTCTAAAAATGAAAAAGAGAGAACTTTTAACCCCTTTCAATCAAAACAGAATTATACATGAAACGAAATAAAAAAGACCAAAATCTGTAATTGACCGACCTAGCACTTGGAGCCCTCCTGGGAACCTCGGGTTCAAGCTCAGAAGGCAAACCAAGAAAGCCATTGAAGCGATCAAAGGTGACATGGGCAACATGCCTGACATTTGAAGGCCAACCAATCTCCATAGAAGACAGCTTTCCTCTACCAGTATCAGTGCTAGTAGTACTACTACAACCCCCAATCAAAGACCTCCTGAAAGCCAGTCACCAAAAGTGTCAAGAGCGAAAGTTGATCTCCTTCTCTGTCCCTTTCTTTCCTTTTCCTTTCTTCTTCTTCTTCTTCTTCTTCCTCTCCTTCTTCCTCTTCCTCTTCTCTTCTTCTTCTTCTTCCTCTTCCTCTGAGCCCAAATAGCCTTGGAGACTGTCTTCTATTGTGGGACTGTTAATAAGGGCATGTGGGTATGGCCCATCATTGGGTGTAGGTGGAGCACATGGTGTGGAAGAGCTTGAGGGTGAAGGGAAGTGAGATGGGGATGGCGATTGGAGCACCTCAGTCATGTTTTGGACCCAAATGGCAAATTTGGGGAGGGAAAAATAAACAGTCTTTTTTGTTTATCTTGCTAATTTATTGCGATTTTGACTATATTTGGGACTATGAAAGACCAATCCTTTGGATTGTGAATGTTGAGTGGAGTTGGATTCAAGGAAAGGTTTTGGAGGTTGAGACGTGACTGTCATCACTTTTCTTCATTTTCCCTCTTTTTTTTAATATCTGTCTTTCCCTCTCTCTCTTGGCTGGCTTTGATACTCAATGGGTTGAAGAAGCAAGAGAGAGATAGAGAGAGAGGGAGTGGTAGGTTGAGATGGGGATGGAGGCGTATGAGTAGAGAGAGAAGAGAAAATAATAAGAGAAGAGAAGAGGGCCTGTTTAATTGTTTATTGTAGACCTCTAGAGAGATTTTACATGAATACAGAGGGAAAAAGAGGAGGTGGGTGGTGGTTGTTTCCACTTCACAGCAAAGTCATCCAATATATATCTGATTTTTGTAAAGGAATGGAGCTGGTGTTGCTTTGCTTTGCTCTACTCACTGTGAGCAAGTCTATGGGCTATATGAGGCTTTGAGGCTCTAACAGTGATTCAATCTTTTTTGCCATTGTTCTCTTCTCTGGTAGCCATTCAATACCCTCACCCTTAGGCCATGTGTAAGTTGTTGAGAGCACTCTTTTGGCAGTAATCTTAAGTCTGTTACCCTCACCCTTAGGCCATGTGTAAGTTGTTGAGAGCACTCTTTTGGCAGTAATCTTAAGTTAACACTTATACTTTGAATACAATCGATTGTCTAAACTTCTCACACACATTACGAATACGTTCAAATTTGATACCATTGATCTACAAATAAATGTCATTTTCCATTTGGACTAAATTCTATTGACTAATGTCATTTAAAGTCTAATTTAATAAATTAAGAAATTACTCGTTTTCTGAAAAAATTCTAGTAATTTTTAATAATTCTTTTGGAACAAGAATTCGACTCTCTCCCCTCATTGTTTTCGGAGATCTTAAAAATAAAAATTCTAATGAAGAGGATATACTGGTTGACAGAATTAAAATCACATCATTACTTACCAATGTACAAGGACAGTGCTGAAAATGGGACCAAAGTCGTCCATGAGATGAAATTGAGGGAATTGACAAACACGCATGTGAATGTTGGGACTTTGGGAGTATTCAAAAGACTTTTGTTTTGTAGTTTATGGGTGGAATGACAGGTAATAATAACACGGTTTATCTCTTAAAGAAAAGATTATATTACCTAAAACCATCTGATGATGACAGGTGGTGATGCTCAAAGGAAAAGACCACCTTACCCCTTCTCGTGCCCCACTTTCATTTAGTATATATTTTCCTCTTTTATTCATGTGGTAATTTTACAGGGAGTGTGATTACTAAGCATGGTGCCAAAGGTAGCTGATAAATTATATTGTTCAGCAAAAGATCGACAGTTGGACGATGAGGCAAAGTCTCTCATGAGTGCTTCAAAAGGTTACAGTAATTTGTAATTTTTCCTTGGGTAATTTACTGTCCCAATCTTTATACATAAGAAAACAGGGAAAAAGAAAAAAGAAAGGAATGAATCTCATGAACATGAAGAACAGGAATAAGCAACAGCGAAGTACAAGACAAGCAAAGAGTTTTCTATGCTTAAGAATACAGAACCTTCTCTTTTATCTTTTTGGTGCAGATGCAGATCCAATCACAATCTTCATATCATATTTATGTACACCAAACACATGCCATCTTATCTTACAATTGCAGAACAATTGGTAATTTTTAAAGGAGACACTTGGGGTTGGGGGACCAGTTCTTCATTTCTCGCGAGAGCTATTTTAACACAAGTGGAAGTGGTGCTTATTTTGTTATCGTACAATCTAAACATGTTATGTGAGTCAAACCGTCAATTAAAACCGCACATTGAAGCGTATATTTTTATGATCATTATATCAAATTTATCTGAACTAACAATCTGGTAAGATAACATTGAGGATGTGCCATTGCCCCAAACTGCAAGCTCTTAGCACATGCTAATAAAAGGAAGATTAACTATTATAATGCTGCTTTCGATCCAAGCCTACTCAGGATTTAGATGTGGTTGTCTTTGTGAAGAATATGCATCTATCAAATAAAAGTTAGAAAACAGAAAAGAGAGGAAAAAGCAGACCTAGTTGTAGCTGAGCTGTTGCTATTTTATCAGACTGCAAAAGAAGCTTCAAACCCCCAGGAGGAAACGCCCGTTAGGACACTCATGGATGTTAGTATGTTACCCTCTTTCAAATTCAAACTAGACATGGCGGGCAAGGCAACCGTTAATGGTTTCCTTCACCCATGCCCCAAAAAGCTTTTCCTTTTCCCATGTAAACGTTGATCCCAACAGAAACAGAGAGGAGAAACTTTCTTCTTTTCTTCTTCTTTTTCTTTTTCCTTTTGTTCTATGTACACCCTTCCTTTCCGTTTTGAGTTGCAAAGAGGGCTTCCCATACTGACCCCCAAAAAAAAAAGAGGGCTTCCCAGGTCATCCGGACCCAATTCTGTATTATCTTTGTCCAACAGTAGCTCTCCTATTGTTACCGTTGAGTTCATAAAGCATTCATTCTATGAGAGGCCGAACGGGGAAAAAGAGAGAATTCGAATTCTGGTCTTGCATCATTTTGTGTTCAGCATTTGTTCTTAACTTAATACAAATGCAATCTCATTTTCAGGAACCACCCTGAAGCCTTCATTTATGCATTTCATCAACCTAAGGTAACATTATTTTGACATACTGTCGAAGGCAGAACAAAGGTAAGGTTTCACCCTAAGCTAACATGGATCCTGTTGCCCAGTTCCGGAGTTCAGTCAAGCATATGATGCCACCATTCAACTAGACAAATAAATATACAAAAAGAACGGGCTGCCTTAGAAGCTCCTGAACAAACAAGAGCTCGTCTGATTCAGCCTGGAAAAAAAACAAGATATCATCCAAATTAACAAAGCATGGACATTAGCAATGGAAACCTTATAATTAGCATTCCGGCTGACCATTACATTGCATATCATACCAAGTCAACGAACTGATATTCCATATGAACCAATACAAGTACATTTTGCTCATAAATCTCCTGAAAAGGGGAATCTAGAAATCACCTAACCACCATAAGGCCCAAACTTTCACAAATTTCCTTTGCATACAAGCAGCTATATGTCCAAACTACAAACCAACACAGAATACATCCAATCCAAAATAGCCCAAGGCCAGAATCACTGCATATTTTTGGCCACTGGCTCAAGTGCTTCAACAGTAACCACACTATTTCCCCGGATCACCTGCAGCAATATAAGTAAGAATTAAGCAAACCAACTTAATTATTGGAGCATCAGGCCAAATGGCAGTAGAACTATAAAAACAATGAGAATAAGTGGAGAAACTGGGACTTACCACCATGCCAATATCATTCTTTTCATTGCCATTCACTTCTACGGTGTTGTCAACCACTAGATTCATGAACTGGTCAAAACCACGAAGTGTTCCAACAACCATCCGATTTGCATTCAGCTTGACTACAATCAAAGACATTAGTTAATTCAACTGTTTAAAGTTTCTGGTAACAATAAAGAGGAAAAATAAAAAAAATGCAGATTCTAATGTCTTAGTATCAAAAAAATAGTTTCTGCGAATGTAAGACATAAATGTTTGACCTTCTACTATTCTTCCCCGTAACTTCAACTAAGAAGAGAATCTACACAAGCTTTAAATATTCATATTTAGGCCCCTCAGTATCAAGTATACAAGCAGTTTCACAAAATTTGGCAGCACATGCCATGCAAGTAAAAATCCCCCATCCACCCAAACACTCCTACATAGGGGGGCAGTTTAGTGAAGATGATTTCAAATTGTAAGAATTAAAAAAGTATAAAAAACGTTAAAGGATCATCTGGAGAAATTGTGGTGGTCGCAATGTAACCTATAAAATACAACTTGAGTTCGCACTACAATCCCCAAGTGCTCAAACATTTACTATCTGAAAAACTCCAAAATGCCTAGTTGACTTAAAAAGGAAAAGAAGCCCAAATAAACTCATTGATCATATTACACAAGGAAAGCAACTAAGAAGCTCATACAACAATTGCCCACAGAATTTTTTGAAGAGAAAGAAAGACAGAAAAAATAAGATCCTTACTAATAGATGACTAATACAAATAAATCTTTGTGTGCTTTACATGGGCTGTGTATTAGAATTCAAAATATAAAACCAACTTTCACATTAAGAAAAAAAAAATATAAACTTGAGAAAGAACTCTCTTTTGCACAGAATTCTAGAAATCTAGATTATTCACACATTTTTTGTACAGGAAACAGAAACCTAGTTGTGCACATCAATTTGGGCTTACATTTTCATTTTCATACATGATCGAGAGGTTGCACTGTTAGCAGGAAAAACATTGAATTCATGATTATAGTTGACAGGATGAAATCATGAACATATCATACATGCTACTGCCAAAGAAACTGCACAATTGTTTCTTTTAAAAATATAGATTTTTTGTGTCTTTCCCACAATATTTTATACCCAGATAATGTAATAATAGTAAGTTGAACTGGTTTTCTTAGCCGAATTTTCTCAGCGACCAAATAGAGCAAAATATAGGGGAGATCATGATGGGAGGAAGTAAAACGATAGAACTTTTTTAGACCGCATAAAGAACTTACTTTGAAGCTTCTTGTCCATGTACCTGTAAAAATGCAATAAATTTCAATTAATTAGCATCTTAATTTATAAAAATAATAATAAACACAATGAAAACAACAAAATCGAAACGGAAAAATAGACCATAGGGGACAGAAGAGCTTACTTTTTGAGATCCGGAGGCTGACCTGACCTGCTCATGGTGAAGAATTAGAGAGAGAGAGAGAGAGAGAGAGAGAGAGAGAGGTTTTGGGAGACGAAGACTTTCAGCAAAACCCTAGGAATGAAATCTCCGGTCTCTGCTGCTTGTTTGAGGAAACACTTTTTGTATGGGCAGGTTGGCCCATCGAGCCTAATGTCGGCTAATTGGGCTTTAAAAAAAGCCCACGAATTCAAAAAAGGCATGAAAAATAAAAAATATATGAAAAGGGGTGTTGCGAGAATCGAACTCGCGACCTCTCGCACCCGAAGCGAGAATCATACCACTAGACCAAACACCCGATGTTGATTAGTGTTCTGAAATAATTTTATTAAAACGTTTTTTAATACTTGCCTATGTGTCTTTTGAATATTAATTTACATTTGGATTTTATTTTTTGCATATATTTTAATCAACTTATCATGCTCTCTATTTTTTAGTTCAAATTTAGCTAAAAATACATAAAAGCTATTTTATGAGCTCTCTATAAAATTTCAAATTCAACCATACTCTCTAGTTTAGAGAGTCAATTCATTTTTAATTCAACACAAATGGTCATCTCTATAAAATATATATATATATAATAGGCTATATTAATTAAAAGTTTAAAATATTCATTAAATTATAGGAAGCCCTTAGTCCATTCTCTATCCTCGAATTTAGGAGTTTCTAAAGGTCTCTCTATTTTAAGATGAATAATGCTACTCTTACCACATTTATATCATTCTCATCTTATGTGGTCTGAGGTGGACATCCACAACAATTAAAATTATGTAATATTTTCTTTTCTTTTATGATTTATTCCAATAGTTTTTCTAATTTTCTTAATTAAAATACACTTCATTGATTTAATTGATGTGGCATATAATATCTCTATTTTAGGATAGGGAGCATAATTAGATATGAGTTTTCTCACTTCCTCCCTAAATTTTATCTAAGGAGATGGTTTAGGGAGTTATTGCGGATGCTCTAAGTTATTTCATATATACTTTTTAATGATCTAACAAATTATTTCAAACTAAACAGAGGGCATCACCAAAGGCAAATCATTTTTCGATTGAGAATTAAATGAAGAATAACCCACCAAGTTGGGAACATTACTTTCAATGTGCATGCAAAAGAAATACAAAGAGAGAAAAGAGAAAACAAGAGCCCATTTTGAGGTCATGGGAGAGACATCGACAGAGCTAGATCTCCCATATGCCTACCTACTTGTACTATAAGGAAACTTGGGTTTGAAAGCAAAGCGGCAACCACCTCCAAAAGACAAAATTTAAATAATTAAAAAATTAAAAACTTTTTACCCCAACAAAAAACTTTTTTATTTTAATTTTCCAACCCAAAAAAAACAAAACATTTTATGTTAATGCAGTACAGATTCAGGGTACAATTGGGTCATGGCCCGTAAACAGCAAGTCTTGACGTACGAGCCTGGTCAAATTGATTTTGTCCAATATGATCCGCCCACCATGAGGCCTAATTCCGTGTCACCTACCCTATTCAACTATGCATTTATTTTCTTAGAGACAAGTGCCATGCCGGCCATGCTTGCTTTCTTTTTTCGCGTTGCATGTTCAAGGCCTTGTTTATTCATCTTAGCTCCTCACACGTTCCAATCATATTTGACTTTTGTAATCGCCAATAATGGTTCAGAGTATCGACCTTCATTTTGTCAAAATGTCAATGCCAACTTTTAAAAGCTTTCTATCTGATTTATTGATCTTCCATAGAGCTAGAGTTCCCTGTCCACCATTAGTAATGCAAGGACTTCTCGTCAACCACTCGTTTTTTTTGTGGACGTATAGGAATTTACGGTTTCAGTGGTAAAGTATTTATCTTCATAATCATTACGAGAGTTTTAACTCATGTCCTTTTAAAGTGAATTTATATCAATCAATGGTTGAAAAGCAGATATAGTAGTTAGTGCGCAATATTTGTATGCAATACTTCTTGTCAACCCTACATGTGTTTTTGAATATGCGTAATAAGAAGTTATAACTTTAGCGATAAATAACCCATCTTTGCATTCATGACAAGAATCTGATTCTTTTTTCGTTACTTTAGAGAGAGTTTCATATCTCGATTAATCATTGAGAATCATCTATAAATAGACAATTGAAAGAAGAAAAACACTTACTATCCAATGGAATGAGACTAGGAGGGCAAGTGTGTATGTCTGGTGGGTGCATAGGATATACGTATATTCTTTATATGAGTTTGATGAGCCAGGCCATTAAACTATGGTGGTTGATTCCTGTATGGAAGGATAATAACAACCCAACTATTTCTTTTTCACTTTCCAGCGAATGAATTTAGATTCCACTCCCCATAAAGTTAATCAAAGCACTACGAATCTGTAATGATAAAATGTGGTTGGCATTTGATTCAAACTGACAAATGATTCAATAGCAGTTAAGCATTTTAAAGTATAGTTAGTGGGATTCCATCATTGTTTATGGACCTCAACATTTACATGCCCAATAATTACACTTTTGTTTTCTCTTTACCATCATTTTATTATCTTTTATTCATTGGAGAACCCTTTGGTTGACTCACATGTATACCAGCAAATATGGAGTTCAAAATTCTAGTATGTATTATGAAATGCTTAAGTGGGTTATTAGATGTTCCCACTCTTTTAGAGCTAAGAAAATGCTTAAGCTCCAACTTATGATGTTACATTCAAAGTAGATTTCGAATGTGAATTGTTAAAAGTTATCAGTAAAATTTATTTCACTTGGAACTTATTTATGATGAAATTCGTGAAAAAGTGTTACATTTAGAAAAATAAAAGTCAGAATTCATATATATATATATATATTATTATTATAAAAGCAGAGAATGGTGAAACATTTAAAATACCAGAAAACACTCTTGGATTAATTCAAATATTAAGAATTAAAATTATTAATTAAATGAGGATGATATGGTAAATTCATATTTTTTTATATTAAAAAAAAAAATAAAAAACAATCGATAATAGGTCCTACTTTTATAGAATAATTAATTCCTAAAAAAAAATTAAAAAATTAAAAAATTAAAAAAAAATCAATTAGCACATACATGAGCATGTGTCAAGCTACTAGTGTATATATATATATATTTTAACAAACTTGAGACTAATTGCTATAAACTGTTAAGAAGTCAGAGACAAATGGGGACAAGAAAAGTCATTACGATCATAGAATAACAATTTAAAAAGTCAAACAAGACCCTTTCTGGGACATTCCCCCCACTCCATATATCACAAATAAAATCCCCTCCCCCACCATCATTTTGCATATCTCCACTAACCAGAATCATGAAGCCACTTCCTCCTTAGCCAATCTCAGCTCCCAACTTCAATCTCACCCACCTTCCCTCTCCTCTCCTCTTCTCTCTCTCTCTCTCTCTCTCTCTCCAAAAAAACCAGACAAAAATGCTGGGAAAGAAGATGGTAAGCTTCAAAAAACTAGCCAAGAAAGTGAAGGTTATGGGTGGCGCTAATGAGCCATCACACCATGAATGTTTGCTAAGAGAGTCGTCAGCAGCAGAGCAAGGAGGGTCTCCTTCAACCAAACCCCCAACTGGGTTTTTGGCCTTGTATGTTGGAGAAGAGCGCCAGAGGTTTCTGGTGAGGACAAGCTTTCTCTCTCATCCACTCTTCAAGATGCTGTTGGAGAAGGCTTACAATGAGTATGGATTTGAGCAGAGAAATGGACTTGTGGTTCCCTGCAGTGTGTCTGCTTTTGAGGAGGTTGTGAATGCTGTGGAATGCAGCAATGGGAAGTTTGATTTTGGAGAGCTTGTTGAAGAGTTTATTTCCTGAGTAAATTAAGATATGTTAGAAGCTTTTTTCTTTTTCTTTTTTCTTTTTTTGATTAGTGGAGATGGTTAGATTAGCAATTCCATGTATGTACTAGAACATGTTCATATACATAGAAAAATACTTCAGCTCTTCAAAAGGGCTGGAGCTACTTTTGGTCATTTTGATTCTCTGGTTTCCAATATTCCCAAGTAGACTCAATACAAATGAACTCCAACTCTGACCCAAGAAAAGAGAGATATAATAACATATACCCTATAGGCTATAAAATATTTGGGTAACTTTCCAAATGCATATATTATATATTATTAGTATTATTATTATGCTCTCCAATCCCTTTCAGTTGCAATAACAATACATGGAACTTCTCAGTTCAACTTCTGCAGATGGACCTTCAAAATCATGCCTCTGAAACTACCTTTGCTTGCCTATGGGGTAACAGAAAACAGCAGCGTGCTTAGAAGTGTTATTGCTATCCCTTCCAGGAGATGTAGATCAATGCAGATGTTATTTGGGAAAATAAGGATGTTTGATTTGAATAGTCAATTTTATATGAAATTCAAGGCATAATGTCTGCAGAAAATAAGGACCTTTAATAGTCTAAATTATTTTTTTTATTTTTTTAGCACAAGCAATAGTCTAAACTACAGAGGGAGGAGGATTTCTCACATACACGCACAACTAAATCTCTTGTCTGCAAATCAAGGCTCTTATTCAGTGGGCTAGACCTGTTGGATAAATTACATATAGAATTCAAGGGATATATATATTTTGGATATTAGAATTCAAGACATAATTGACTCGGCATAAAATAACGCCGTGTTTATAATGCACAAGGAAGTGGCATGGCTCCCAATTTTGCAAAAGGGAACTTCCCTGCTTTGGCACATGGTTTCTATTTTAAACACAATCAGTGGCGGTCCTACACCGAGGTCAAGGTAGGCAATTGCCTACCCAATTGTAACGTAGGCACTAGGTAGGCAAGGCTAACATGAGAGCTTCAGCTCCCAAAAAGCTTCTCAGGTGCCCACATGAACATGACATGCAAATTCAACATGCTTTCACAATTTTCCATGTCGTAAAATAGTAATACCTATCCAATATTAAATGATTATTCATTCCCTATTCCTATTTGGTTTCTTTATTGCAGTCCTAATTCCCAAAAATATTTTCATTTTCAAATATTCCAGACTCCCTCTTGTATTGTATTTGGTTGGAAATTATTATGATAATTTTAATAAAGGGTTACTTATTTTAATTTATATTTATTTGGTTTGTTACATTATATTTCTCTTTTATACTCAAATTTCAAGGTTGATAAATGAAGAAATATGTTATATGTAAATTGCAAAAATTGTTGTCATATGTGGGGTTGAAAAAGTTGTAGTATTAAATATATTTAAATTTATATATGTTTTTTTATGTTCAATGGGCAACACAACATGATATTATTCCTAACAACCTCAATTTTGCACAAACAACTAAAGTTCAAAATTTAAAACAACATCACTCATAAGACAACTGATGCCTATAACTATAAGTAGCATCAACACTATTGCCTTTTGTGATGTTGTAAGTTAGAAAATGCCATTAACTAAGTATAAAATTATGATGCTATAAACCTTATTTAGCATCAGAACTATTAAAACTACCGATGCCGTTGCATGTTTAGGCATCAAGGGTCAACATTTTTTTTACCACACATAAGGAACTATAGCATTAGTGTTTATTATAGAACTGATATTGTAAATACATAAAGTAATGTTATAGGCAAAGGTGAGTAATACCACGGTAGGAAGGGTGATTTGGCAATGGATATTATCCGTTGCTAAGGCAAAATTTGGCATAGTGAATTATTATAAGCTCTTGTCAAGTTATTGACCCCAAAAAAACAAATAAACAAATAAAAACTCTTGTCAAGGTTTGTATGTAAGTTTTTGCCTCCCCAGATTTGGAATCCTGGGTCCACCACTAAACACAATGGTGCTGGAGATAGCCCAATGCTAAAGAAATAGGAACATTCTATATAGCTACTTTGATACTTGCAGAGATTCTGAATAAAGGAGCAATTTATAGAGCTTGGCATCTCTATAGGAAACAAATTTTGTAGTCGAATTTATTGCACATTCTCTCATACTACAACAACGTAAAACCATGAACTTCCTTCCTGGGGAGAAAGAGAACAGTGCATTTAAGGGCCGAGCTTTTACGGAGGTAGATGGGCTTGCCGTCTTTTCGTCCAAAGTTTTGTAGCCCAGGCCCATGAGCATGCATTCATCTGATTATTTGAGTGGAACTAACTTGGTGCTGCATCACAATGAAAGATTGAAATCCATCATTAAGCTCATACAATACAACCATATCTAGCTCTCACTCTCAACATCATCACAAGCTTCTACAAGAATTCTCTTCATACGATCCATCAAGTCCTGCATTTGTTCCCTCGAATGCAATGGCGACGGATAAACACATGCGCAATTCAACGCTCCATCACGTATGGTGTCGAAAATGGCTATAGAGGGGCCAACGCCATGGACTGAAGCGCAGCCCTCGTAGTCCTCCACCCCAAGCTCTTGGTGCACCTCACTAGAATCATCAATCACCGAGTCCTCGAACACTGAGATAAACGCAGTTCTCATCGACGATGACGGGGTCAAGCCAGGGTTTTCGATAGCCTTGCACATGAGGAAGTTGAGGTCTGACATGTCTGTGAAATGCTTGTTTGAGTTCTTGGCATTTGCGAAGGCAATGTAGCATCTCTTTGCCAGCTCCCAGAGTGTGTTTCCTCCATTTATGTCATGCGTATTCATGATGGCAGAATGATAAAACCCTGAATCATTTAGGGATGAATATCAATCTTATTTCATCAGCATTCAAATAATTGCCACTGTATTCTCATTGATGACTACTGACTTTAAATATACTCAACCTTTTCTCCGCCATCGGTATGACTTTTTTTAGAGCTGACTTTCAAATTTTCAATTTGAAAAATCATTTGCAGGGGCTTACCAAGATTATTGGAACTGAGGGGTGGTTCAAGAATGGAGCGGCAGTCAAGGAGAGTTACAACAGCATATTTCTCCCATTGATGATCCGAGAGGTGCTTAGAGGCATGCGCAGCAATCAATCCAGCAGCTGCCAAGGCTCCAGATAATTTTATTTCTCTAGATTTGCAACCCTGAAAAGTTCAATCACCATTAAAGTGACCAAGTCCTGAGGCATGGTCAAACTTAACCAGCTTCATATATGATTGTCTTCATTTAGATAAAAATGAAAATGTCAGCCTGAGCTGGTCAAAAATCAAAACTGTATTATTGATGCACTGCAATGTCTCTCACAAATTGGCCGCCGAAAAAAGAAAGAAGCCTCATAGAGTCATTGACTCATCGCTAGCTAGAGTATTTGTTGGATCCATAACAACCACTTGTAGGCATAGACTCCAAGAACTAAGCTATCAACACCATTAGTGACCAATGCTTGACATCACACGAGAACACAACTTCAAACCAACATGAAATATACAGATTCGGGTTGACCATTGCTTCACATGAACCTAAAAAATGACATGACTTGCTAACACAAATAATAAACATTTCGAGGCATGTCGAGGTATGTCTACCACAAGTAGAGGGTTTTTTCTTTTTCCCCAAGGTCTTGGAACCTCTTATAACGTTGAGATCATAACTAGCATCACTAGACTCCGAGCTAATTGGTCACCTAACAAGTTGTGTTCAAGTCATGTTACTTGATATTTGGTGAAGTACTAATCAATCTTAACCAGACCCATTTCGTTAGTCTGTCCACGCAAAATGACAAATCATCCAGCCCACATGACTCCCATCCCTAGTACTGAAACCCTTTAGAAAAGACAATGGATGATGGGATAGTGGACCAAACCTAACCACCAGACTCAAATTGGTCTTATTCGAAACGCGAAGCCCACAGGGCGCGCCCACATCATCCCCATTCTGCATGCCACAATATGGAGCCCATCTCGGATTATTTTGATTTCATTACTTTATTATGGTAATTATGGTGGTAGTAGAATATGGTCTCGTAGTATACCTAAAAACCAATTTCTTTGTAAATTAAAGTTGTTTAGAGTATCATTTTTATAGAATAAGAAGTGGAAGAAAAATAAGTCATTTTTGGTTCCTATACTATAGTTTGTCGGTTTTACCATTTTCGTCTATGCTGTTTCAATTTTGTCAATTTTATCCATATAATTAAATCTTAGCGATTAAAGTACAAGTTACAAATTGTGTCAAATTCCTTTGAATTAAATTCTTTAGCAAGCGATTTGACAGAATTTAATCTGTCCTTGAATTGCTCGTATTTAAAATTAGAGAGATGAAATTATCAAAATTAAAACTACCATGGCAAAAATGATAAAATTGGCAAACTACATAAACTAAAGGTGATTTTTGCCAAAAATCTAGTAAAACTATTGTGAGGTGGCATTTAAACATTAGAATCACATGCATGCGTACAGTTAAATATTGACAATCTTAAGAAAGAAAAATAATAATAATAATCCAAGACACTGGAAATTAACTTACAGCAAGAAGCCTCTGGCAGTCATGTGGGTTTAACTGTAATTTCACCACCTGAGAACGCCTCGCCGAGCTCGCGTCTTTGAAATCCAGATTCGATAGCCTCAGCGAATTCAAAGAGTACCCAAGCATGTCCACGCCACGCGCCCAAAACGGCTTGTTCGCCTTCCCGTTTGGGATCAAATCCTCAATTCCCAAACTGATCTCCCCATTTCCCTTTAATTCCCTCTCTGCCTCTCCTCCCCCCGTCGACTTCATTTCCGCCAACAGCGCCCTCAGCAGCGCCACGGCCGCAGCGCGGTCGCACGCTGACGTGTGCACGCGGAGCGCCAGGGCCCACCGGGACTCGCTTATAGTGTACACGCTCGCAAATAGCACGTCCGTGTCAGCGTCCGACGAAGGGTTGGGATTGCGCCACGTGTTAATGTTGAGCTCGTGCTCGAGGATTAGATGGAACGCGGGGATGTTGGGCTGGTTTTGGTTTTGGAGAATGAGAACCGTCGATGGGAGATCGAATCGTTGGATTTGGAGGTGGGGAGTTGGGGGTGTGAGGAAGGAAAAGGTGTTTGTGGTGGAATCGAAGAGGTGTTTGGAGCGGAGGACAGGATGGGAATTTTGGATGTTGTGGAGGGCAGTTTGGAGAATTGAGAAGTTTGGGGGTTTGGAGAGGAGGAGGGCTAGGACTGTTATGCCGGTGCCAGAGGGGACGGCTTTGCACCAGCTGTACTCGGTTCCGCCCACGGGTCGGGTCTTGGGCTCCGGCATTGCTTCTGGGTTGAGAGAAAGATAAAGAAGTCTGCTTTGAAAATGTTAGATAACAGGAACTGGAAGAAGACTGATTAAGGTTTGTATATTATTTTTGGCCACACGTGTTTTATTGTTTATAATGGGCCACGCTTTCTGTCAAATTTTAATTTCTGTACATTTTCGTCTTTTTAGGTCATATAATGGCCCCTACGCATATGCTATTCTCCAAAGGCATTCGCGCTTAATTATTCTTGGGTGCTGCTATTCCCATCCTTGTCTTATTTCTCCATTTACCCACCTAATTTTCAAAATTATAAAAGCAAATTTATCAAATTGCAAAATGACTTTTAAGTTAACACCGTTAAGTCAAGAAAATAAAAGTAAAAATAAAAACAGAAAATTAGAATAAATAAATAAAAGAGCCCAGCAAAACAACCCTCAGACCAAACCAACCTCCCCTCCTCACCTCACCTCCAGCCACATCATCAATTGCCACCTAAACCAAATGAGTTGCTCTTGTAAGATTCCCAGTTGCCCTCCTCTCTATTTTTCTTTTTTCATAAATCTAAATTAGCAAAAATAAATTTCTTTTACTCTTTGTTTATTGTTGTCTAGGTAGGCCATAGATCTTCATAAGATTGCAGCTCCTATTAAATGTTAGACTTCGCTGCACTTACGACATTGATTAACAAAATCCCAATGTCGCTTTTATGACAACTTTTTGCATTTTGAATGTGCTTATTGATAATCTGATCTGTGACTGCGATATTATTATCTGATTGAATTCGGTATGTATCAGTCAAAATTCTTTTAATGAATAATATCCGGTGGATCAAATGGATTCGTAAAATAATCTTAAAAAATGAACTAATTCAATATTCAACACTAAAATAAGTGATGCCTAAGTTACAAATTCAAAGATTCAACATATTCAATATCCATCAACATTTTCAATATTCAATATCTATTAACATATTCAATATCCAAATCCTAATCAACTTATTCAATATCCAAATCAACCAAATCAATATTTATCCATCAACATATTCATCAAATCCAAATGGTTAAAACTCATGCATTATGACTTACACAAAAAAAGTTAAACTTATGCCTTATGACTTACAAAAATACAAACACAATCCAAACACAAATGATGTTAAAGGAAATAAAATGAGAAATGCAGGAGAGCGAGCGAGGCGGATGAGATGAAAAAAAAGTATATTTCAATTAGGTACGAGTGCAGTGATTCGACGGTATCAAAATCTTGATAAAGCTATACTTTATCTATACTCGATTGCAGTACAGTCACGGTACCTAATATCTCTCGGTACCAAATGAAACAGTATGAAATCAAGATCGTCATGGTGCGGATGCGGTATTTCGGTTTAAGATGCCCACCTACTTACTCCCCATATTGCCCTTAGCCATGGCAAGAGGAGCTAGAGCGCCACTATTTACGTGAATATGTGGTTGCCCTTAAAATCAAATTTTGTGTTCCCCATTGCTTACTAGCTAAGGCAATTACTATTCATTTTTTGTTTTATTCACAATTTTATTTACCTTAATAATTAATGTGGATAATATTTTCGGATAAGATTTACGGGTTCCTACGTGTCAAGACTATTCATAGTCAGATAAAATTTCGGGATAAGATTTTTTTGTTCAAATTTCGGATGAATTTCAAAATTCAAATTTCGGATGAATTTCAAAAATCAAATTTCAGATACATTTGGGTTCAAATTTGGATGAATTTCAAAATTCAATCAGATAAATTTGGTTCAAATTCGGATGAATTTCAAATTTTCAGATAAGATTTTCATCCAATGAAATGCCAGCCACGTGGCATCTTTATCTTGCCAAATTTTTCTATAAAACCAAAGGCTCACCTCATGCCTCTCACACCACATCTTAGTATTTTCATTTCTTAGGTTTAGCATTCATACTCCATTCATTCTCAAAAGAATATATGATGCTTTGAGGCATGAGAGAGAAAGAAAGGAGAAGTAGATTTCATGAAATGAATGAGTTGCAGAAAGAATGATGAACAAGTTCTCATAGCAAGGGCAATGAAAGAGGAAGAGAACCAGGTCACGCTGTGGTTCACAAGTCGGCCAGTCACGGAATGTGGATAGACATAGGCATTCTCGGTAAGAATCTTGGAAGATTATTTTATCCCAACCGCTTGTACAATGATGTTGATTGGCGATTTAGAATGCAACCTCACTTGTTCAATAAAATCATGCATGATATTTGCAATTATGATGCATATTTTGTCAAAAGTGTGATGCTACGGGTTTTGGGCCTTCACTTAAGAGTTATTCCCATTATACGCATGTTGGCGTATGGAGACCACGATCGTGGATGAGGTTGCCTAATCGAAGTCCACTACGTGGAGGCTTTTGTAAGATTTTGTGATGCAAAAACTGTACACTAGGACTACCCACTGCACCTAATCCCGGGACCTCCAACGGCTTCTACAAAAGCCGACCCGAGAATTTCGCAGAATGATTGGTCGCACGCATTGGCAATGGCACCACCAACCCATGTGCAAGGTGATTACTAATAGAAAGGCACAAAAGTATCATCCACGAAGCCGCTTTGCTTCCACATGGGTTTGCATGCTTTGAGTTGCTTCGAGCCAAAATGACCTCAACGCCCCGGTCAATCTCGTCTTCAACGATGTTTTGAGCGCAAGGCCCCAATTACCACTATGAAGTCAATAACATACCACTGCATTCGGTATTATCTAATCGACGGTATCTACCAGGTGGACACATTTGTCAAATCCATTTCAACCCGATCCTAAGCAAAATTATTTGCTACTTATCAAGAAGGATACGAAAGATGTCGAAGGTGTTTTGGCATCCTTCAAGCTCGATGGTTGATTATCAAGGTGCGTGCTCGTTTGTTTGATCAGGAGATCCTCCGGAGCATTATGATGACTTGCATCATCCTCCATAATATGATTGTGGAGGATGAGTACGATTATGATGCTGGAGAGGTCTATGAACCGGATCCAATAAACACGGCCTTGACCCGGATTTATGAAAGGCCCATGGGGCCAAATGGAGAACCGTTTGAGCTGGAACCGTTGGTGAGAGACGATCGTATGATGACCCGGATGATAGATCGATATACAGAGATGCAATCTTCCTATATTCATGAAAGCCAACTTGACTTGATGAGCATTTATGATGTGAAAGGAATGAAGATGAATGATGGAGCATAGATGCTTTGGTTATGTTTTAGGCCTTATGTTTTGGTTGTGTTGTTTAGTATTGCTATGGTTTGCTGTGTGTTTTTTTATTTATTATTGTGCCTTGTTTCTAGTTTTGTTTTGATTTGAATTATGTTGTGTTTGATGTATGGAATATGTTGAATAAAATTGTCTTTATTAAAAGCTTTGTTTATTAAATAAAGAAACCAATACAAGTCATTAAGAATTACTACTACTAATAAAATAAAAACATGAAGTACACCAACTTATAGAAAACAAGAAAATTAAAAAATATTAAAATGTATGCCAACTAATTTAATGGTTTGATCATTTAACTAACTGTTGCTAGCCCATCATCTCGAAAAGTCTTCTTCATAACATCCCTTCGTTTAGCTTCTAATATTGTTTTGTATCGGGACATATGGCTTGTATCCATTGCCATAGTTTCCCGATCCGTCTTCTCCATATCTTTTTTGCGCAATACTCCTTTTCTCGTACACTCGGCTTGAATTGCCACCCCATTTCTTGGCGCTTGCTCAATCAAGTCTTATGCCGTTTGCCTTGCAATTTCTCCAAAACTTTGAATTATGATTGCTTGAATTACCCGCTTTGTTGCACCCTTTCGCCAATGGGCCTGTTTTGGATGGGTGAGTCTTCACTCATAGGGGAATCGAGAGAATCCGATGTCGCAATTTGATTGAGAGCGCCTCGCTTAACACAACGCCGACCGTTGGAATAATATTGAGCGCTTAAGTTTCACCACCTCCCAACATTCATGATGGGTAATTTTTTACACCCGTTGCACCGAACCACATCTGTGCTTGAATGAGCTATTTAACAAAAAAATGGAAATGCAATAACTATTTAAGATATATTGGATATGCAAGTAACAAAATAAAAATAATGGAAATGCAATTAACCTTACAAATAAATTGAAGTAAGAAATATGAAGAAACAATTGAAATGCAATAAATATTAACAACATATTGAAAATGCAAGAAATATTAACAAAATATTTCAAATGCAATAAATATTAACAACATATTGAAAATGCAAGAAATATTAACAAATATTTGAAATGCAAGAAATATTAACAAAATATTGACAATGCAATAAATATTAACAACATATATATATAAGGACATTAAACTTAATGATTACGAAAATTACAAAATACTTACTTCGTTAGTACGATTTTCCCCACTTCTATACAAATTCATCGCTTTTGCCAAGGCATCTCTCCATTTTGCCATCTCTTTGTTGAGAAGTTTCCACCTACTCGACAATGCCATTTCCGTACGAGTGGAGTCCGGAATTTTTTCACAAAAATCGGCATGAATTTTTTTCCACATATGGAAAAATTTCATCTCATTGCCTGACAAGGGACAATGACAAACTCGGAGCCAAACCTCACACAAAGAAACATCTTCCATGGTGCTCCACGCCCCTCCGGTTTCAATAGAAGAAGCCATAAAAATAATAACTAAAATTACAAGGTGAAAGAGATGAAAATGTTGAGTGAAGAGTGAAGAAAATGTTGAGTGAAGAGTGAAAAATATGTTGAGTAATTGTAGAAGTAGAATAAAATGTATGAGAATTGGTGTTGAAAGTGAAGGGTATTTATAGGTATTTATAGGAAAAAAAATCAGAATTTTTTAGGATTTTTTAGTATTTTTTTAAAAAAAATTTCGATTTTTTTTCATAATTTTATTGTCCAAAAATCGCCAGCCGTTGGATTAAAATTTGGAATCAAATCGAGCGCTAGACTGCCACGTGGCTTCCAATTATTACGCGTTGACCGACGTTGACAAGACGCGCTCAATTTATTGTACGGCATTGCACGCCGCCAACGCAAAAATTGAATAACGCGCGTGGACGACGCCACCGACGTCGCACGACGTACCTCCACCGAAGTTTTGGACGGGCGAGAGTTGGGCCAGCCCGTTGGTGGGTCCCACACCCCCCCCGGGCCTGGGCTGCATGGCTGGAAACGGATTTTTGTTTTTTTCCCCCCTCCCCTCGGGTTGGGCTGTGCGGCTGGACTTGCTCTTTTATGACAACTTTTTGCATTTTAAAAAAATAATTGTTTTGGTTTCGGAAGGGTTGAATCCCTGTAACCTCAAACTGGGCATGTCTAGGAAATAGTTAAGAAGGAAAGAATAAAGATTGGAATGTTCTATCTCTCTCGAATTGGAAACTTGGAGGAATAAAGGGCCATGAAGTTGCTGATATTGATGAAGAAGACTAGGATGAGTGACTTTGGCAGGCAATGCAGTCGAAGAAGTGTCGTCTCAGATCTGGGCCAATAGATGTAATATTTCTCGTGGGTTTGTTTATTCGTGGGTTGATTGAAATGGAGAGAGGAAAAGAATGTTAGATTGGGGTTTGAAGGTGTTGTTCAATACAACTGAAATAATGGTGAAAGATACATGAGGAGGAGGACGGAGGAGGGGAGGCTTGGGTCGAGATGGAAGGTATGGGTGGTTCTTGTTAAGGTTTGATGGAGTGTGCGGTGGGTGGCTGTTGAAAACCTTTATTTATTTAATTAATTAATTTATTTATTTATATTTTTTTGGGACTCAGTCAATAGTGTTAAGTTAGGTTTAAAAGAGTTAAGTGAATGGAATGGTATTTTAGGAATAATAGTGGGTGCAAAGAGAATTGTGGCTTTTTCAAATTTTGTGGGTGTAAGTAGAGTGTACAAAATAGTGCTCTTATTCATATTTTTGTAGAAATGTAGTTATACCTCATTTTCAAGAAAATTTTTAGAGAAATGTGACTTTTTTTTTTTTGTCTTTTCAAAATTCATGATTTGTCATCTAACTTTAACACCATTCAATTTTCCATCTATTTTTTAACAGTATTTTAGTCTTTCCATTTTCAAGGAAAAAAAATAGAGAAAAAAGAGACGTACCTCTCCTCTCCCCCACCTGCCCCCAAAACACATCACATAGGACTCTCTCTCTTTCTCTCTCTCAAAGTTTGCTTGGTCATCATTTGTTATGTAGGCTAGCAAATTGTTGGTTTGGTAGTTGTCATTCCATAAATTTTCATTATTAAAATGGAAAAATACAAAAAGAAAAAAAAATAAGAAGAAAAAGGTAGGATGAGGGAATTTGTGTGCGGAGGGTTGGTGTTCCGTTGTAGAGAGGGAAGGATGAATGGATTTCAAGTTGTGCGGGGTTGGTTGGAGCCTCTAGTGGTGCATAGGGATGGGGAAGCTGAGATTTTTTTTTTTTTTTCAATTTTAATTGTTTAAAAAGATATACAATTTTTTTTTTTATAATGATTTTTTCATTGTTTAAAATACCCTTGAAAATGGAAAGACTAAAATACCCTTAAAATATATGAAAAATTGAATTGTGTTAAAGTCAGATGAAAAATAATGGATTGTGAAAAATTAAAGTCACATTTTCTTAAATTTTTATTTAAGGTAACAAATTGAAATTGATGTATAAGTTCAGGTGACATTTCTACAAAAATCTCTAAACTTAATACGGAGTGACTTTGTATTAAATAGCCGAATCATAATGTTGATGAAAAGCGGGACTCTCTATTTCTCTCATCATGTGTGTGCTAGCTATTACAATATTGAGTTCGCTAAATAGTTTATTTGGGGTCATATTTCTTTTTTTCTTTTCTTTTTTTCCTTTTCGAATTTGGTTCAAAGGGTAAAACTGTTGGTTTTTAGACTTTACAAAAATATGGCATACATTGATTAATTTGGAATCAAGTTTATCATTTTATTTGAATTTGGAATATATTTGTAGTTTTTAAATTGATTTATTTATATCTAACATTTGTACCTTTTCTTTTCGGTTATATGGACCTCTCAAAGCCCAAAATAATTCAGCATGAACCAAACTCCAGCCGGATCTTCCGTGATCAAGCTCACAATCTCATCATGGGGAGTAGAACCCAAAAACTCAAGTTAATATAAATGCGATCCCTAAACACTAAAGAAACAGTTGAATAAAATTAAACTCATAACTGAAAAATGAACTTGAACCCCATAAAGGTGTACCATTGAGCCGCCGCTTTTGCTTTTTTTAGTACGCAAAACCGCAAAGTTTAAAGTTGAACAGTTAGGGTAAAATAAAATATCTCGATTATTTTAAGCGTTGGACAACTGACAAAGAAACTTTAAAAGTAAAAAAAGCTTGCTTTTGAAAGCAAGTAATGAACCCTGAGAGCAGCAATGAATTTTTAATTCCCAATACTATCATTCATTTCTAAAATACACCCTCTCACCCCACATCCAACCTTCCACATCCCTACTATTCATACGCCTCCAACCACGCACACCACAAACCACCACACCTCTCCTCCCACCACCATCACCTCCAGCCCACCACACACACCACCACTAACCCTAACCTTCTCACCTTCACCTCCACCTTCACCACCACCACCACAAACCACTTTTAAAACCTCCAACCAAATCACCATGTGCCACCACCTCCACAAGCCAACACCACCACCACCATGCCACCTCCACCACCATGCATCTACCACCACCTGGCGCCATCCCATGGCAAATCCATCCCTACCACCACCATCCACTCCATCACCACTACTACCACATGATTAGTACATAACACTTAACATCATGTCTATTTTAGTCATCATTCACATTACAACAATTTTATATTAAAACTTACCATGGTTTTGACAACTGCTTTTGTACTAACAAAGACTTTAAAGATATTGTTTACCAAACAGACAACATTGAAATATATTTTCAAAGCACAAAGCACACATGACAAGCTTTTTAAAAATACAGCGCAATCCCAAAGCGGGCCTGAGACCGATCCAAATCATACAAAACTTTTGTTGATCAACTTGGTCACACACTGATCTATACCAAATCCACAAGAATTTTCTTCATGTTATCAACCAGCTCCTGCATTTGCTCTCTCGCGTGCAATGGCGATGGATACACACAAACACAATCCAGCCTTCCATTCCTTATCGTGTCGAAAATCGCAATGGAAGGGCCGATGCCGTGCACCGAGCGCAGCCGATATAGTCATCTACTCCCAGCTCTCGTTGCATGTCATTGTAATCATCAATGATGGTGTCTTCAAACACTGTCATGAATGATGATCGCAAGGAAGACGATGGGGTCAACGCCGGGTTTTCGATCGCCTTGCACATCACGAAGCTCAGGGCAGCCAAGTCTGTGAAGTGTTTGTCGCTGTTCTTAGAGCTTGCAAAGGCCGTGTAGGTTTTCTTGGCAAGCTCCCACAGGTTTTCTCCTCCTTTGATGGTGTGGATGTGGGGGATGACGGAGTGATAATTTCCTGAATGTCAAAGGGTATTTCAATCATTTTGACATGCACAAATATATATGGTTTTGATTTATTGTATAGAAAAATTTGTACTGTATGGGATTAGAATGACCAAGGGGGGATGTGAATTTACCAAAATGGTGAATTGAAAGAGCTGGATCAAAATTGGAGCGGCAATCAATGAGTGTTAGTACCCCATACTTCTTCTTTTGATGATGTTTAGAGCACTTATCTGCAGCCATCAATCCAGCAGCTACCAATGCTCCACATAATTTAATCCCTTTAGCCTTGCAACCCTACAAATTTTGATTTCATTGATCACAAGCAAGATTGCTCAATAAGTGCCGTAATATCCAAATGAAAAAAGTTTGGTTATCTTCTGTATTCGACAATGTATCAGGTACTGTAGATTGATACTCGAATTATTAACTATTATATATATATATATATATATATTAAAGGTGTATGCATATATTAAACTTACATCGAGAATCCTTTGAGTTTCCTCTTGATTCATCTGAAACCTTACCACCTGAGAAGATCTAGCTGACTTGGTGTCTTTGAATTTCAAATTTGTGAGCCTCAGGGAGTTGAGAGAGTAACTAAGCATGTCCACCCCACGAGCCCAAAAGGGCTTCTTAGCAATCCTAGAAGGAACAAGGTCCTCAATTCCCGAATTGACCTCTCCTTTACTCCCAATTTCCTTCTCTATCCCTCTCCCCTCTCCATCATTAGTACCACCAATCAAGTACCCCAGCAACTCTCTCAGCATAGTCTCAGCCGTGGTGTGGTCACAAGCTGACACGTGTAGCCTCATCACGGCCACCCACTTCGCATTGGGGAGGGTGTAGATTGTTCCAAAGAACATGTCTTGATCATTTGTGCTAGCACTTGATGAAGAAGAAGAAGTAGTAGTTGTAGTTTTAGTCCAAGTGTTTTTGTTTAGCTCGTGTTCAAGGATCAGGTGGAAGGGAGAGACTGAATTATTACTTGGGTTTGATAGGGTTTCAAGGATTTCCGGAAGTTGATGAGAGGTCGAATGTTTTGATTTGGACAAAAGGGGTGGGGGATGTGACAAAGGAGAATGTGTTCATTTTGGTGTTGGTATGGAGCCTGGAGTTTAGGATTGGATGGGCGTTTTGCAGCTTGTGAAGTGCAGTTTGGTATTTGAGCATATCCGGAGCGCGGGAGATGTCAAAACCCAGCACCGTTATGCCAGTGCCGCCCGGCACGGCTCGGCACCAGCTGTTCTCCATGGCACCAACTGCTCGACCTCTTGGCTGATCAGCCATTTTCAAAGCCTTACTGAAATAGTAGAAGTATAGCTAGGTTTTTTTGTTTGTTTTGCTTTTGGTAGCTAATAGCTAGAGTTGCAATATAATGGTAAGTTGTGGTGAGATTTATATACAAATTGATGGAGAGTCACATCACATGGCCATTCTGTGTATAAATTTTGAAGACTTGCGATGGTAAGATTTTAAGACAAATGGTTGAATTTCGCATTAAGTTTTCATCTGCCCTGCCCTCTGTTTTGGTAGGTGATCAGTTGCCTTATTAACTGCGTCTACCGATGTGCATTAAAGAAATCTTCAAGCCTCTCTCTCTCTCTCTCTCTCTCTCTCTCCAACAAAAACAAAAAATTTCTCTTTTTACCTGCAAAAACAAAACAAAACAAAACAATTTTGGAAGTAAAAACTTATTTGAACAAGAAAATTTTGGAATTAAAAACTTGTTTTTCTTTTGGCATAAGTTAATTAATTGATCATGCGTGACACAATAACGCAAATTATAAATATGTAAGCATAAAAGTGATACATGATCCATACATATTATTACTCAAATTTCGTAACAACTTTTTAGATCTTCCATTCTACATTAATTGCCATCACAACCCACAAGAATTGTCTTCATGTCATCAACCAACCCCTGCATTTGCTCTCTAGAGTGCAATGGTGCTGGGTACACACAAACACAATCCAGCCGTCCATCTCTGATCGTGTCGAAGATTGCAATGGAAGGGCCAATGCCATGCACTGAAGCACACCCCATGTATTCCTCAGCATGACTCTGCTTGTCGTTTGAATCATCAATCACTGGGTCCTCAAACACGACATGAACGATGTTCTTAAGGAAGACGACGAGGTGAAGGTAGGGTTGTCGATGGCCTTGCACATCAGGAAGTTGAGGTCAGCCATGTCGGAGAAGTGCTTGTTGTTGCTCTTAGAGCTTGCAAAGGCCTTGTAGGTTTTGTTGGCCAGCTCCCATAGAGTTTCTCCTCCTTTAGTAGCATGGGTGTTGAGGATGGCAGAGTGGTAAAATCCTGAATGTTGAAGGGTATTTCAGTCATTTCACAAGCATTACTAGTCAGCCATTAGCGTAGTTAGTAATTGTGGGTGAGGGCGTGCATATTCAAATTATGTGACACATCATATTTTAACTTAATGTTATTTGACACGTACAAGGAAACTCCCAATTTATATTCTTTTTTATGTACGTCTTTCATCTATACTAAAATACGTGAATTAATAACACCACATTTGTAATATTCCAATATTCAGTATCTATCAGCCATGTGCAATGACTTAATGAGTGTAACAGAAGAATATGGTGACCTACGATGATACAATGGTTTTGGGAGCTAAGGGGGCCGCATATGATATAATAAACCGTACCATTCTAGGTTGGCTGGGTCCGCAGGACATGTGTCAAAAAAAGATGCCATCTGGTACACTTTAGGATAGTGACTGTTAGCAAAATGGTTGTGTCAATTAATGTTTGTAAATATGTTCCCCACACAGTGGCGGATCCAGATTATGTGGGACGGGGCTTAGTGTAAAAGTTCTAAATTTTTTTATAAAGAAAATAATGCTAAAAAGATAAAAAGATAGTACTTCCATTCATAATTCATAACAAAACCAATAATACAAGTTACAATTGTCACCGACGAAGTTTTATATTCTCCAAAGCGTTGCATTATAGTTTCAAGTTATCAATACAAGCAAAACATCTCTCTCAATATAAACAATCGCTATCATTCAACCATTGATCTCCCCATTCTGCTGAAGTGGATTTTTAATAATATTCATGGCTAAAAATGCTTCTTCCTCTCCAGCTACAACCGGTAAAACCAAAGTCAATGTAAAAGCAAATACACATATAGGAAATATTTCATGCATTCCTTTCTCCACCATTTTTTCCGCAAGACTACTAATCCCTTCCAATTGAGAAAAATCAATATTCGAACACATATGATGAATATAAACACCAAGTTGATCTTCAAGCATCAATAAGTCTCTATCCGAAAAATCATAAGGATAAAATTGAGCAAGACGAACTAGCTTTCGTTTGTCAAAAGCTACAAAGTTATTTTTCGGACTCAAGCATGCCAAACAAGTAAGTAACTCAGTACTTACCTCGTTGAAGCGATCATTTAGTTCCACAAGTTGTCCATCAATTACATGAATAAACATCTCCACACGATAAGGATGATAATTTGTCTTCATTGGAGCATTACACCCGTGACCTCCCTGGAATTACATATTCCTCATCCATGGTAGGAACTATAATATCATGTTTGTAACAAAACAAAGATGCTTGCTCAACCAATTCTTCAAACTCATTATCCCTCATGAACTGCAGGTTTTCCTTGCATGTTGTCACTAAACTCATTGCACTCACAATGTCTTGATCTTTCTTTTGCAATGCTAGAGACAAAGTGTTTGTTATTCCCAATATAGCTTTCATTAAAAATAAATGAAACACAAACTCAAAAGATTGTATTTCTCTCCATAACTTATAGGCTTCACCCGAACTATAATTAGGATTATCATCAACAATCATTTGAAGCACATTCACCCAGATGGGAACATAGAAATGATACTAATCAACGTACCATAATGTGAGTTCCATCGTGTATCATTGCACTGCACGTTTGAGAGTAGTTTCTTGATTTAAGCCCCGCCCCGTTATAAGACAATCTTCTTCAAAAGCTCTCACAAGCTCTTCTTGGTATTGTGCTCTAAGTGCATCCCGACGCTTACAAGATGCTCCAACAACATTGACCAAACTATTAGCCGTTGTGAAAAAAGAGTTGACATCAATGTTTTTCTTTGCTACCGCAACAAGAGCTAGTTGAAGTTGATGAGCAAAACAATGAACATAAAATGCACAAGGTTGTTCTCTCAAAATCTTTGTCTTAAGGCCATTGAACTCACCTCTCATATTACTAGCTCCATCATAACCTTGTCCTCGTAGCTTGGAAAAGCTCAAATTCGCAGAAGAAAAGAATTCATCAATGGCTTCCTTTAGTGCACTTGAAGTAGTATCGGTCACATGTTGAACCCCCACAAACCTTTCAATTATTTGTCCTTTGTCATTCACATAACGCGAAGCACCATCGCCATTTGCTCCTTTATTGAAACATCACGTGCTTCATCCACCATTATGGAAAAATATCTATCTTTTACATCACTCAAGATAAGACCAATGGTTTCTTTAGCACAAGAATTGACAAGATCTTTTTGAATTGAAGGAGCTATTAACTTCAAATTTCCTGGAGCATTTTCCAACACAACGGCCTTAACTTTTTCATCATGATCCGCAAGAAATTGTAAGAGCTCTAAATAATTCCCTCTATTACTTGATTGGGCACTTTCATCATGACCACGAAAAGAAAGACCTTGTCGCAACAAATACCTAGTGCACTTAAGTGATGCATTCAAGCAAGTGCGATAAGCCGTCGTGAGCTTGGATTGTTTGCTTGATGACAATTTTTTCAATGTGTGTAGTTTGATGCATCAAATTGTAAGCAACTTCTCTAACTTGGTTGTGAACACTACCAACCGGTCCAACATGAAGATTAAATCTTTCTTTCGCCTTCTTCCAATTATTGAAGCCTACCCCAGTGAATGCATCACCACCCACTTGATCAAAATTTGATTTGAAGAGATAACAATGAAGACAAAATGCAGCATCTTTAGCAATACTATATTCCAACCAATCATGATCATCAAACCAATTAGCAATGAAGCGTCTATTAATTCCTGATTGATTAGTTTGTGGGAATTTATAACTTCTAGGTTGACAAGGTCCCTTTTGTAGATATGCTCTTTGAATCTCATCTCGAATATTATGACTATAATCCACCATTCGAGTTCTTAGTCCAGGGTCTGCCTGAAGATTAGCTAAGATCTCATCTACTTCAATTGGTCTTGCATTTGAACTACCCGGATTAGACGGAGAAGGACTATCTGTAGATAATTTTCTTTTAAAGAATCGTTCCATAAATTTACAAATCAATTAATTCAATCAATCATTAATTTTTACCCAAATTATCATATGAATATGAAAATGTCAATAACCCACTCTCAAAATTCAATATACTCCATAAACCCATATCAATCAATATTCAATATACTAAATTATCATATCAAATATCAATTAATATTCAATATACTCAATTCACATTTTCAATCAAGCATAAACTCAATCAATCTACATTAATATGATTATCACTATGATTCATATCATATCCATAAATTTCATTACATACAAAAAATATCAATATTATTCATATCCATAAATTTCAAGCATTAACTCAATAAAGCATAAATTCAATAATCATATAGCAATAAATTAAACATTTTCCATAAATTTCATATCAACAACAACAATAAATTTCAATATCAACAACAACAACAATATATATTAAACATTTTCCATAAATTTCATATCAACAACAACAATAAATTTTAATATCAACAACAACAACAATATATATTAAACATTTTCCATAAATTTCATAGCTAAGCTTACTTGTAGTTGAAAACAATGGAGGAGGGAGGAGGACGGCAGAACGGCGGTGATTGGTGGCCCAATGAAGAGTTGATGATGGAGGTTGTTGGAGGTTGGGAGGTTGGGGGAGAGGTTAGGGTTTGAGAGGGTGGGGAGAGGAAGTGTGAAATTGGAAATGAAGGGTTTGGGGCTGCTGTGCATATTCGCAAGGCTGTTGTTTTGTTGTTTTGTTTTTGTTTTTTAAAGCGGCTCAAACGACGACTGCGTCGTTTTGAGGGTGTCATTTAAAAAATTTGGTCAGAGCCTTTGCCAAAGCGACGTCGTTTGGCAAGGCAGTTTTACAAAAAAATTACAGCCAGGTTGACCAGCCCATGACTGTCTTCCTCTTCTCACAGGACTTTCATCGAGCGGATGGCGTGCATCCAAGGGCTTCAGCAGTTGTCCAAGGGGCTTCAATGGAGTCCCAGGCCATTTTTCCAACCTTCCAAGGGTCGTCCGAGGCCTGTTGTCCTTAACGTGGATCCGCCCATGTTCCTGCCCACACCTACGACACATCGTATTCGTATAGATAACAAATAACACATAATAATGTGACTAACTTATATAAGTACAAATGTGAGAATTATGCTTCCTATGAACATGAATAAGAAACAAGTCGCATGGGTGTCACATAAGTAATTTGATTTTAACACGACAAATATATGTTTTACTAACCTACCTTAATTACATGAAGTTATATCATGTTCAATTTGTGAAAATTTATAGAATTGGAGAAATGTTCTCATAATACAATTTATATTGTGAGACATAAAACACATATATAATTAATATTCTAAGACATAGCGAATCTAATCACAGCTTATGCAATCATGTCATATAAGATAATTATGTTGCCAAATAGTCCTAAAATATTTCTAGATGGAAAATGTTAGGAATATTTGTTATTGTACCACATTGTGCACCATATATCTAATAGAAATATAACATATGACCTACATTTATTAGAGAATGTACACAAGTGATACAATAATACATTGTGCATCATATATCTAACAGAAATATGAAATAACTACCCTACATCTATTATGATATGTTTGGATGAGAAAATTTAAAAGTGTAGAAATTAATGACGGAATTAAAAAATGACGGAAATTAATGTTCTAGAATTTGTAAAGTTTCTTGTTTGGATGACAGATTTAAAATATGAAATTTAACCTTTGTTTGTAAAGTTATATTTTTTAAAAACTCAATCTCTCTTGGAATTTTAGATAGAATTTAAAGTTGAGATTTATGACCTCCAAATTTCATTTTTTTTCCCACATAGAATTTTTAAATTTCTATGTTTTTGTATCCAAATACGGGAATTGGTTCGTGTAAATTTAGAAATTCTGACTTTTGTCAAAATCCCAAGTTTATTTCCCTCATCCAAACACACTGTAACATATGTATACACAAGTGATACCATAATGTAATTTCCCTAGCGCGTACAAGATATTTTTACTCCCGAACAGTCATGAATGCAAAAATGGTATTTGAACAGGGTTTGTGAATTACCAAAATGTTTATGTGAAAGAGCTGGATGGAGATTGGATCGACAATCAGTGAGTGTCACTACACCGTACTTCTTCTGATTTTCCAGACGATAATCATCCACAGCCATCAAACCAGCAGCCACCAATGCTGCACATAATTTAATCCCTCTTGTCTTGCATCCCTACAATAATCAAATTAATTAAGCTAATACCACAAATTGAATTAAATTAATCAATCCATTGTATATATATGTGCAAATTAAATGGTTAATGTAATAAAACTTACATTGAGAACCCTCTGAGTGTCATCTTCATTCATCTGCAGCCTCACCACCCGAGAAACCCTAGCCGATTTGGTGTCGGTGAATTTCATATTAGTCAGCCTCAGGGAATTAACAGAGTAACTAAGCATGTCCATTCCACGTATCCACATAGCCTTCTTACCCTTCCCACAAGGAATAAGATCCTCAATTCCCAAATTGACCTCCCCTTTGTTCCCAATTTCCATATTCACCTCTCTCCCTTCGTCTCCACCACCCATCAACCCCACCACCTCTCTCAGAAAAGACACTGACGTGGTACGGTCACACGCTGAGACATGAAGCCTCAGCGCCACGACCCACGTGGCGCTTGGCAGAGCATAGATGCTTGCGAAGAACATGTCTTGGTCAGTTGTGCATGTAGTGTTCTTCAGCTGCCAAGGGTTTTGGTTCAGCTCATGCTCAAGGATCAGGTGAAAAGCAGAGACTGAGGGGTTGCTAATTGGGCTGTAGAGGGTTTCAAGGATTTCCAAAGTTGATGAGAGGCTGAACGATTTGATTTGGACATAGGGAGTGGGGGATGGGACAAAGGAGAGTGTGTTTGTTTTGGGGTTTGTATGGAGCCTTGAGTTGAGGATGGGGTGGGAGTTTTGGACTTTAAGGAGGGCAGTTTGGAGATTGAGCACATCCGGGGTTTCGAGGCATGAAGGGCTAGCACCGTGATGCCGGTGCCGCCAGGCACGGCGTGACACCAGCTGGTCTCTGTGCCTCCAACTGGTCGGCCTTTTGGCTCAGCCATTTTCAAAGTCTTGATGAAATATTTCGTACCAGCAGTGGCTTTTTAGTGCTGTTGTTTTGTGGTGCTAGTACGTGAGTGGTAGTGGGATATTTTATAGGCAAAAAGGGTGGGGTGGAGGGTCGCATCATTGTCTTTCTTTGTATAAAAAACGAACCTTAGGGTAGCATGGCTAATTAATGAATTTTACATTGATTTCTATATGCCCTCGTACTTTGGTAGGTGACTTGGTGCAGAATCTGGTTATGAAACAATTGACCTTTCAATTGAGAAGATTTTGAAAGGCTAAATTTTCCAACATTTTAATGACATTTTTTAAGGGTATTGCCCTATGGATTCAAGCACCTTAAAAGTCTTTAAATTATGCTAATTATAAAGATTTATACATCAAAGTAATAAACAAATAATTTCAAATACTATTTAGTTAATATTATATGATGAGCAATGATGGAAACATGAAATTATTTAGGGCCTGGTTTTTTTGTCTTGGCTTCTTCTATAATATAATATATAATGGTTTAAATTGTCTAGAATTTTTTTTAGTGGGGCTAAAGCACGAAAACAACATAACTAAACTCGAACAAGGCCTATAGTCTAGTTAACTTTAGAAATTCTGCGTGATTGTTAGTGGATGCGCACCAGATTGTCTTAATTTTGATGTTTGACCGCTTCGTTATTGTAATGGCCCTTTGTGACTAGTTTGTATTGGTCCTTTGTGGCTAGTGACTTTTTTGCTGAATTATGAATGCAATCAGTGGAGGTTCAAAGATTTGAAAGTAGGACAGGCAAAACTTACCAAATTTGATAGTACAACTTAATTTAATTAATAAACATAAAAAAATAACACATAGAAAGGAGCAAAAAATGAATGAGAGAATCATAACCAAAGAATCTCGTTGGATAAATGGTAAATTAATCAAGACATATGCACGCCTATCGTTAACATATCATATTTCCTTTTTTTTTTTTTTTTTGTATTTGTATTTGTATTTGTTTGTTCTTCCAAAAAATAAGAGTTATTCTATTTAAATCTCGCACTTCTATTTGTTCACCTCAATTTCTAATTCAAATTTTCACAATTTCTAAGAAAACCTCACTATCTTCCCAAACTACTTCTAAATATAGACCTAGCAGAAAAAAAAAAAAAAAAAAAACTCATCAACCTCATAATCCACACCCCGCTACCTTGCCCCTCACCACTCTAAGTTCACTTCAACCTCACATTACTTAAAGAAACACTGTTGTCAAATATGTAGCAGCATTGAAAATGAACTATGAGGTTTTGTGAAGAGAAAATGAGAGTGTAGTAGGTTTCTTGGATTGAAAGAGAAGTAATTTGGCAATAGGGTGTAGAGGAGTTTGTGCTTTTCTAAAACTTAATATGAAGAGTGGTGGAGTGTGTATATAGATGTACTAGGATTAAGTATTAAGTTGGATGATCTTTTTTGTCTTTTTACACCATAATAAAACTTAAGAGCTTAATAATTGAAGTATTAAGGTGAACAAAAAAAAGTATGGGGTTTAAATAAAAAAACTAAAAAATAATATGATATGACCATCAAATCATTCGTATTAAAAAATAAAATCTCAGGAGAAGAGAAATTAAAATAAAATAAAATTAGAAGTCGTAGTAATGCACAAAGAATAACAATATAAAAGAGGAAACTATAAGAAGACTATTGTATTTTGTCTTCACAAGCAATAATATTTTGTTTTTAGGTTTCTATGTAGATATTTTTCTTCTTTGTACTAAGAATGAGGAAAAGAACATACGCTTAAGGGGTAAAAAAGAAATAATGACATAATCACATGTTGACAGGAAAAAGAAAGGAAAACAATACATGATGATGGGTAAAAATGACAACTAGAAGAGTGAGTAACTATATTATTTAATGAGGGTTGGATTTTAAATTTTCCCAGCATAAAAAAGCTTTGCCCAACCAAAAGAAGAATAGGAGAAGTTGAGCGGTGGGACTCAGGTAGGCAGTTTATGTTTGTGTAGGCTAATATATGTAGCTATTTGTTTATTTGGAAAAATTTGGGCTGGGCAATAGCCTACCCTGCCCTTGGCATAGATCCACTAGTGAATGCAATCCTAGAATTTCTATAATTTTTTTTTTTAAAAAAAAGAAAAAAACCTAAGGTGAAACTCAGCACCAAATTAAAGCCTAGTACAGTCCCTTAAGGCCATGTTTGGTACGCCCCACTGGACTAGATTAGGTTAAATAGCTCTTTCGAACTCTTGTTTTGGTAAAGCTATGATTAACGTGAGTACATGAGATTGTATAGTCCAATAGTGAAAAAATGTCTCACTCGCTCGTCTAATACAGTGAGCTTGAAAAGTTGTCCGCTAAATAGCATGCTCACTAAATAGAACATGTGAGTCCGACGCCTTTCTTTAAAAAATATCAAAATTTTATTTATTTATTTTTAATTATTGTTTTAGATCTTTGAATGGGTTTTTTTGCAGCATTTATTTTTTTTTAAATAAAAATCCGTAATTGAATTTAAATATTACAATAATTATTTTGATATTGCATTTGGAAAATCAAACTATAGTAATTTACAAATGTTTGATATTTTTTATATTGAAACAAGTTTAATAATTCATGATGTCATGCTTTTTTTTATCGAAAGCAATTTTACCTTGTCAAATTATATTTTTCAGTTTGAAGTCAAAAGTCAAATATACAAAAATTATACATATATATTAATCTTGGTGTATATTGTTATAAATCTTTGAATTGGTTTCTTTGTAGCATTTATTTACCTATTAGGTTAAAAACTCCAATTAAATTTAAATATTATAAGATTATTTTTTTAGTAAGACACAACATCAAACATAGGTCTTTACTATTTTTAAAATCCAGCTGTTTCTTAGTTCGACCTATCACCAAAGCGTAAATCAAGTGATTAATCCAAGCGCTTAGGCCAATAGGCCAGCTAATTCTGAGAGAGTCAGTCCCAAGATTTAGTCCAGTCCTATGATAGTTATGCCTATTGATGATGGTCATATTCATCAGCTTGTGTAGATAGGTTAATTTATGTCGTCTCTGTTAGACTTATTGCATGTGGTCGATATGAGAGACGATAAATTAATTAAGTCTCTGTCATATACTTATTGCATGTGGTCGATATGAGTGACAACAAATTAATTAAGTCTCGTTGTCATAGACTTATTACATGTAATTTAACATAGACTTATTGCATGTGGTCGATATTAGTGAACGCCACAACTATAATTTACGCCATTAATCAATGTCGTCTTTGTCGACTCATTAGCTTGTGTAGATAAGAGTGATGGCGGGAGATATGAAGAGCTAGGAGAGAGAACAAAAACTGCGTGAAGATCACGCCACAACATAGAAGATTGTGTTGTCAAGAGAGAGGCTCACTTCGGGTTTTACCCATCAACATGATTAAAGGATTTGTCAAATAGTGGAATTTTTTTTTTTCATCAATGCTGGAAATTGTATGGCAGCTAAGTCATTGGTGAAATAGCAACCATTATGTTAGGAGCAGTCTAGGGCATTCAATATTAGAATGTAACCCCACACCTTTTCTTACGACCCATCACTGAGGCTCATAAATCAAATCCTAGTGCTATTTGATTCAGAAGAGGTTGTGAAAGTCGCAATGTGTAACATCCCACATCGACTAACGGAGAGGGGGTGATGTGCCTTATATGTACATGCCCACCTCCGTCTAGCACAATGCCTTTTGGGATCTCACTGGCCTTTCGGAGTCATGAAATGAGGTTAAGCTTAGTTTGGGCTAGAGCAATCCTAGGATGGGTGACCCATTGGGAAGTTGCTTGTGAGCTCATAGAAACAAAACCGAGCAGAGGAATTGCCCAGCAAACAATGTCGTCTTACAGCGTGTAGGCAATCAAGGATGTGTGATAATATTGCGTATCAGAGCTACCATGCGTGTGTGTAGCAGTGTGCATGAGGACACATCGGGGGCCCTAAGGTGGAAGTGTAACATCCTACATCAACCACCAGGAGAAGGAGTGATGTACTTTATATGTACATACCCACCTCCATCTAGCACGAGGCCTTTTGGGAGCTCATTGGCAGTCATGGGAACTTCGGTTTATTAATTTGGGCTAGAGCAATCCTATGATGGGTGCCCCACTGGGAAGTTGCTTGTGAGCTCCTAGAAACAAAACTGTGAGGGCAGAGAGAGGGGCCCAAAACGGACAATATCGTGCTACGACGGAGCGGATCCAAGATGTGACACAATGTGAAAGCTTATATATGGTGGATTTGGCTTAAATGCAAATCCAGTTGGTTCACCGTACAACTAAATGAACAACGGTCCTATGTTTTGGATGTCCTAGGCGAACATCTTAAATGCGGCCTTTTACTCTATATGTATATAGAGTATGTGAATTTTTTTTGGTAAGTACAAAAAAATATTATATGAAGTCAAATTCACAATTGTAATATAAAAGAAACAATCAATATGTAATGGGCAATGATTTCCCTACTCCTATTTTATCCACTTACACTCCTTTTTTAGTTATAAAAAAGGAGTGTAAGTAGATAAAATAGGAGAAAAAGGAGTGGGGAAATCACCACTCTATGTAATTTACACAATAACTTTATAAAATCCATTAAAACATCACTTGAATATCACTCGTCCTACATTTTTCGATTCAAAAGTATCAATTAACTTTACATAATCAAGTTTTTGTATCATGTATTTTTCAATTTCCTAATTGATTAAACTAGGTTAAATGTTTTAAGCTATAAGTTTAAAAAATAATTGGGTCTTCATTGAGTTTTCTCTTCTTTATTTTGAATTGAATGATTATGTAATTTGGGCCCAACATAATATTTATATAATATTGTTTTATTTTATTTTTAAATATAGGTTTGTACATATAGTTTTTAAGGCCTTCTGCTCTTCCAAAGATATCATCTTGCCTGCTTGTGCCCAGGGCCTCCTTTGACTAAATGGGTAACTTTGTTTATTTCGATGCCCAAATTCAACTACACCCAAACATCTACCCCAATCCAAATTAAAATCTATATATAAAGACAGAAGGCCTTAAAAGTGAAACATTGAGATAAAATTGTAAGATAGCACTGAAGTAAATAGCAATACACGTCTTATTTGAATATAACCCTTGATTATGGCTAGGAGAGAGCAAATATGATAAACAATGATCAATTTATGTCAAAACTTGGTATTAGTTTCTCCCAATATCTCAATTTCATGTAGTTGCAAAATTGTTGAAGCATTTGTTGTTGTCATAAATCATTACTTGTTTAATAAATTCTCAATAGTCATCCGTATTTTAAAATACTTTACTCTTAATTTCATTATAATCGTGTGTTGTTCGTCATGCTAGTCTTACTTATATATGGTCTTCATGTAAGTGTTGCAACAACATCAAGAAAGGGTGCTATAAGATATACAAAAACTTTCTTTTTTGAAAGACTTACTGTAGTTAAATTTTATTATTCTTACTGTAGTTAAATTTTATTATTCACTCACTTGCCTCGGACTTTTGGTGAAAATGCCATTTGTAAATTAGTTGAATTACATGTTTGGCCCATAGTGTTTGATTCATTTTTTACTGTGGTTCATCTTATTTCACTATGATCAATTTTAGTCTTTGTAGCCTTGTTTGACTTGCAAAGAAAGCCAAAATTGTAATTTACGTCATATTAATCAATGGAATTCCACGTCGCGTCGTACCATCACCATTGCGATGTTCTTCTTGTTTATCCAAAACGTTCAGAAACATCCCAAAAGTAAGCATTTCGTTTATTTCCCATAATAATGTTGAAATTGTAATACGACTATATATTAGCTTTTGATTTAGTGGTCGTTATCTTCATTTTGTTGAAAAATGTCTTATGTTCAACTTGTGAGAACGTCACATATGTGTCGTGAATATGATACCTAATTTGCGACTACCATATATATTTCCCTCACTATAGAATTTCGCTTAATATTATTGTGTATATAGTCCGTTGTAAAATTAGCTTTGCGCAAGGAAAGCCAAGCCCAAAGGCCTAAAACTAGCAGTCCAATACCCATATACGACTCACAAGTGACTTCTTTAAATACAACGCGACCAGAGCCTGCAAAACACAATATTCCCTGGTCCGACAAAAAACAAGGGCAATATAGTCTAATCCACGAACCTGAAATTGAAATTGAACATATCCACATCATCCAAACCGTCCGATCTACATTCTTTGAACCTTTGAAGTGGAGCCGTCGATATAATATTTAGAGAGAGAGAGCGCCTCTCAAAATTTCAAATCTCACTCTCATCCCGCTCTCTTCCCATTTCAGACCAAAAGAGGGAGAGAAATCCATTTCGCATTTCACATTCTCTCCACAGAGATACAGAGAGAGAGAGAGAGAGAGAGAGAGGTGTGTGTGTGAGAGAGAAGCACAGAGAAACATTTGGGGGAGTGGATCTAGTACAAGCGAGAACATCATAGGTTCGTGCGGCTCTCCCTCGCCTTCTCGCCATCGCATCAGAATGTCGGGTCGCCACGATAAGGAGAAGGGCGTCAACGTCCAGGTCCTCCTTCGTTGCAGGTACTTCCCTTCTCTATGGTTAGGGTTTTTAAAAATTGTTACAGATTTATGCGGCATCATTTTGAAATCCCCAATTACTTGCCCATATTCTTAATTTGCTAATTTTAATTCTGCTTTAGGCCGTTTAGTGACGATGAGTTGCGGAGCAATGCCCCGCAGGTTATTACTTGCAATGAATACATGAGAGAAGTGGCTGTGTCCCAGAACATTGCAGGCAAGCATATAGATAGGGTTTTCACTTTCGATAAGGTATTTTCCTTCAACCCATACGCTGTTTTCTTGTTTCATGTTTTCTTGTACGAAAACTTTCAATTTGGTAGAGTAATGCTCCAATTTTATTATTTTTGTTGCTTTTTTTTAGGTTTTTGGTCCCAATGCTCAGCAGAGGGATCTTTATGAGCAAGCTGTGATTCCAATAGTGAATGAAGTCTTAGAAGGCTTCAATTGTACCATTTTTGCTTACGGTCAAACTGGCACAGGAAAGACCTACACAATGGAGGGTGAATGCAAAAGGGCAAAGGTACTGTGTGTCCTTTGTCTTGTAATTAGTTTCGTGGTGATGTTTTATACTTTTTCGTTTATAAAAACGGTTGATATCATGGGCCCTTGCAACAGAGTGGGCCAAATGGAGAATTGCCTCCCGAAGCTGGAGTTATTCCGAGGGCTGTCCAGCAGATTTTTGATACCCTTGAGGGCCAGAACGCAGAGTACAGTGTAAAAGTCACTTTCTTAGAGCTTTACAATGAAGAGATTACCGATCTGCTTGCTCCAGAGGAACTTTCCAGAGTTTCTTTGGAGGAGAAGCAGAAAAAGCAGTTGCCTCTCATGGAGGATGGGAAAGGTGGAGTCCTTGTAAGAGGTTTAGAGGAGGAAATTGTGACGAGTGCTAGTGAGATTTTCACTCTACTTGAAAGAGGGTCTTCAAAGCGTCGCACTGCAGAAACTTTATTGAACAAGCAATCAAGGTAATGCAAATGCTTCTTTTACTGTCATTTTTTTTGGGGTGTCGACTTTTCTGCGTGTTACAGAATTTTTTTTTCCTTTTTCGAATTCAGTCGGTCACATTCTCTCTTTTCCATCACGATACACATTAAGGAAGCAACCCCAGAAGGTGAAGAGTTGATCAAATGTGGAAAGTTGAATCTGGTTGATTTGGCAGGCTCAGAAAATATCTCTCGTTCGGGTGCTCGAGAGGTGAAAATATTTTGTTTTACTGTTCTAGTTTTAAATAGTGTGATTGGGAATTGCTTTATTAATTCTATCCTTGAACTGTTCTTATTTTGTGTTATACAATTATTAGGGTCGTGCAAGGGAAGCCGGAGAAATCAACAAAAGTTTACTGACTTTAGGGCGAGTAATCAATGCTCTGGTGGAACATCTTGGACATATCCCTTACAGGTTTGCATGCACTTTTTATCCTTATGCCTATGTTCTTCGTTCTTCTCAATTGTGATAACAGATTGTATTTGGAATCAGGGATAGCAAGCTAACACGATTACTTCGGGATTCACTTGGAGGAAGAACCAAGACGTGCATCATAGCTACAGTTTCGCCAGCTGTGCACTGTCTGGAGGAAACTTTGAGCACACTGGATTATGCACACAGGGCGAAAAATATAAGAAATAAACCTGAGGTTTGTTATTCCATACTGGTACTCACAATTTGTTGATCTAACATGTCCTTTTTGGGTAAGTTTGTATAGTTTTTGGGGAAGTTGATTGTGGGTGCATAGAAAGTTATAAGCTTTTTTGTTACTGGAAGAAATGTAATAATCAAGTCATTTTCTTTGTGAAGTTTGTACATTATTACAAACTTATAGGAATGGTTATTCTGTTTTAGCAAATTGTCTGTGTTCTGTGAAGACTGTAGCTATGATCGCCATATGAGGCTCAATTTTTTGTAATATTCTTTTTTATGTTATTGCACAATGCTATGGTTGTATGTGATCTGTGGGATGTGTCGAATCCTTTAGTATTGTATAGTGTTTCATAAAATTATTAGGAGTTGCATCTATATCTATTGAAATTATTTTTGTTGTGGTTGTTTGTAGGTAAATCAAAAAATGATGAAATCAACTCTTATCAAGGATCTTTATGGTGAAATTGAACGGCTTAAGGCAGGTCAGACACTTTGGATTCCAGTTGTTAAGTAAAGTTGTCTGTGTAACTTGAGGTGATTGTTCTAATATTGTGATTGCGTTCAGAGGTTTATGCTGCACGTGAAAAGAACGGTGTCTATATCCCAAAGGAGCGCTACTATCAGGAGGAAAGTGAAAGGAAGGTATGATTATTACTTCATTGTCCTGCAGTTTCTTAATGATCGTATTTGTATTTGGATCTGTTTGATAGTGTTTTTGAGGTATTGTTAACTCCTGATTCAATTTCTATGAATACAAGAGTTGCTTTCTGCTTTTGAAATTATCTTTTGGCTTTGTGAAATTTAACTTTCCGTTTCTCCCTTCTTTGCTTGTTGCTAGGGTGGTGGTAGTTATTATGCCCTTAGATAAGCACCTCTTGCCATATATGTTGAAATACAAGCTTTTGTTTCCTTTTTCGTTGATTATCCATTTCTGAGGGGTCTTATGGATTCCATTTTCTATATACTTATGCTCTTTCTTCTTGTGTCTAGTCCATGGCTGATCAGATTGAGCATATGGGGGTTATGCTAGAGACCCATCAAAAGGTTTGTTTGTATGATACTTGTGAGTCACTGAACTCTACTGGTTTTATGTTATATCTAACTTCAATTTTACATATATGGGATGTTACACACAGCAATTTGAGGAGTTGCAGGAGAAATATAATGTCCAGGTTCGACAATGTCATGATTTGAGTGGCAAACTCGATTCAACCGAGGTGAGATATTTCCATATACTGTATTCTTGGCTATGGATTTTTGTTTGCTTGTAGATTCTGAAACTAAGTGCAAAAACAATTTTGCAGAAAACTTTGAATCATACCACTAAGTTGCTTTCTACGGCTGATGAAGAATTGATGAAATGTCAATATGCTCTGAAAGAGAGGGATTTTATTATCTCTGAGCAGAAGAAAGCGGGTATATCTGAATCCTTAACTTCTTGAATTTGATTGTCTTCTGCGTTTATGTTGTTTGTTTTGATATATTGAATGCATGGCAGAAAGCGCCCTGGCTCATCAAGCATGCATGTTGCAATCTGACTTGGAGAAAGCACTTCGTGATAATGCTTCCTTGTTCTTAAAAATTGGTTTGTGTCGTACATTAAGAAATTAGTTTTCAACTTATTTTAATTGTCTACCAAATTGACTAAATTTTTCTAATTTTTGGTTTATGATGTGATATTGCGCAGGTAGAGAGGACAAGCTGAGTGCTGATAATAGGTTGGTAGTGAATAATTACCAGGCAGATCTTGCCCAACAAATTGGTTCTCTTTGCCAGATGGTGGCAACATCAATGTCTCGTCAGAATGAACACCTTCAGTGTGTTGAGAACCTCTGTCATTCTTTTTTAAGTGCACACGTTAAGGTATTGTTTGAATGTTTTCAACAGTTTTCTCTTTCTTTATATTTGTTTACGTTTTGGTTTGTGTTTTAATGATGTTTTCATGGTTTTGGACTTCCTGCTTTTAGGCGATTATGGATATGAAGCACAAATTGACATCTTCAAGGACTTTGTATCTGTCTCATATTGAGGCAGTGCAGAACGTTGTGCGTTTGCACAAGGCGAGCTCTAATGCTGCTCTAGAGGAAATTTCATCTTTGGCTTCTTCTAATGCAAATTCTGTTGAAGAAGTAGGTTGCAACAAAGGAGTTCCCCTGTTGCACTATTTTAATTTTCTTATTTTTGCGACTTCTGTTGATTGATAACGAGCTTATTTATTTATTTTTTCGTAACCAGTTTCTAGCTTCAGATGCTGGTGAAGCAGCTTCAATATTTGAGGATCTTCAGAGTGGTCTCTCGACACAGCAGGGTGAAATGGTAGCCTTTGCTAAGGAATTGAAACAGGTACGTGATCTGACATGTACCGTATTGCATTTTCAAGTTTTGGTAGCTTTGGAGGTTCTTATAAAGTTCATGTATGAAAATGTATGTTGTGCATCAACTATTTTGCATCGCATGGAAAAATAACTTTGCTTCTCACCTATATTTCTCTGAATTGCTTTTCATAAAAGTTTCTTATTTAGTTGCTGCAAATTTTGTATAACAGAGGTTCCATTCTAGTATTAAGCAAACAAAGGACATTTCTGAGTACTCTCAAGGATTCCTACACAAGCTTTTGGAAGAATCAAAGAGGCTTGAAGATCATGTGGCACAGACGAGCGATATTAAAATGAATAGTATTGCTGAATTTCAGAAGGCTTATGAGGTATGTATACACAATCATTGTACATATGTAGCGTCTTCTTGGAATTTTGCTGACATGCTAAGTGTTTGTGCCACACAGGAGCAGTCGAAATCTGATGCTGAGAAGCTTATTGCTGATATCTCTAGCTTAGTCTCTATTCACATTTGTCGCCAAAAAGAGATGGTTTGTTTGTGTTGATTTTTTATTTTTGTTATTAGTTTTTCAAACTAAGGCATGTATTCAATCTCATTCCAAAATGATTGCTGGTTGAACTGCCAGGTGGATTCCAAGCTTGTTGGTTTCAGAGAAGGTGCTATTGCAGACAAGTCTTTCATGGATGGTCATGTTTCCTCCATGGAGGGTATTGCCACAGATGCAAAAAGAAAATGGATGGAATTTTCAATGCAAGCAGAGAATGACGCTAAGGATGGTGCTGATTATTCTGCTGCAAAGCATTGTCGCATGGAGGTTCTTTTACAGAAAAGGTAAGTTAATGCTTTATGTTATATATCGAGTCTTGATCCATATACTTTGTTTTCTTGAATGTTGATGTTTGTTCTGTCCTTTTATTTGTTTAGTGTAAGTACTGTTGATTCAGCTTTGGAGCACTGGAAAATGACGCAGGAGTCTGTGAATGATATGGGAAATAAACATGTTTCAGCCATGGTGTCACTTATCAGGTGGGGAAACCCTTTTCACATCTTGTTCATTAGGATTTTTGTTGCCTTTGCCTAAATTTTGTGTGGGCAACCCACTTTAATGTTCTTTTAAAAAAAGTATATACAGGAGAAAGGACATTGCTTGTTAACCTTAACAGAAAAAAGGGCACTTCTTGTTAAACAATATAGGGACATGTTTTCAGTTCTATGCAAAGTGTAGATTTTGTTTGTCGATTGTTCTAAATCTATTATATTTTGGTGCAGGAATGCTTCTGATTGTAATGAGCAACATGATGTTGAGATCAATTCAGTGAGGGCTGCAGTTGAGCAAGATGTGGCAAAGAATAGTGAGGATGTCATTCAGCATGTTGATTGTGAGTTTTGTTTTTCTTATTCTAATATATCAACTGGTGATTGCACAAATACTCTGAATCTCAGTCCAGCTTAGATGATTTGTCCTTATGTGTTTGTGATCAATGTTCTTTCATAAATGTTTTAATTGTGTAAATGAAATGTTAGTGTGATCCAATTGGTAATCAAGTGCCTGTTAGTTGGACACATTCCAAAATGTTTGCGGTTTGAAAAGTGGCCGAGAGAGTGGATGACATACAAATAATTGTTTCGTTTCGTACTCTGGGGGTTGTATCTCCTACAATCTACCATGCTTCTTTGCTATATATATTTTTCTTTTTTAGAAATAATGCAGTTATAATAATTGTAGAATTTGGTTGTTTTCTTTTGGGATTTATGCATTTCGATTTGAACAATGATGAAATTGGAATGTTGTCATGAAATGTAGATAAAGATTCATATAAGTTTTCTAAGCATACGATTTATGAAACCTCCTACAGGTGTGCATGAGCAGGAGCGTGAATCTATTTCTGAAATCTTGGAGAATATCAAGGCTCATTCAAATACCCTTGAGACTTTTCAGGAGGATCACTCTGGCCAAGCTGCATCAATTGAAGAGAGGGCACGGGATACCTTCCAGAACCAGTATGCGGTAAGCTGTTTTTCCTCACAACTTGTCATTATGATGATGAGGATTAATGAACTTATCACTCATGATTATCTTCATGAAGTGGGCATACTTTGTGCCTGATATGTAAGAAAAGTAACTGAGGTTGGCAATTTATCCCTACTGGTTTAGTATATGTGCGCATTTGCAATTCAGTTCATGACTTTGGTGTTTAATATGTAGGATTATGAACCTAGTGGATCTACACCCGAAAAGACTGAGCCAGAAGTTCCAAGCAAGGGCACGATTGAGTCACTTCGAGCCATGCCTATGGAAGCTCTTGTTGAGGAATTCCGGGAAAACCATTCATACGAATCATTCGATGTGAAGGAGTTGAAACCGTCACTTATACCCCGGTCACCGCTTACACAACTAAACTAGTAGTGGTGTGATTTTAGCTCAATCACTTGCATTAAATTGGTATTTGTATTTGTATCATTATCCTACAATTTTTCTTGCTTTTGAGAAAAAGGATGTAAGAGAAGGGTGTATTGCTTGTTCCTAGCACAAGTCAGTGTATCAATAAATCCAGTCTTTGGATTTAGCAGTGTAGCTCGATATAGGAATGTATATTGAAGGCAGAAACCTACCTACATGTGTTTTAAGTTTTATTCCATATATGCTATTTTGTTAAGCCAATTGTGTACGTGATAATTGTTTGGTTTCCTTTAGTTTTAGGAAAGCGCTTTTTTCAAACACATCGTAAGTTCTTTGGATTACAGTACTTTTGTATGTGTAATTTGCTAATTTCTGAATAAAAATGTTTGTTTTTTTAAATATTTTTTATTATAAAAATACTAATTTCTTTAAAACGGATGACCAAAAAAGTAGCAGTCAAGGTTTCGTTTTCCCGCTCATTTTCCTTCTCATTCTTAAACTATAAAGCTCATGGCAGTTTGAAAAATTTCGACTCCCTCAACCACTATTATGCTCAAACTGAAAAACCAGATCGACCTAGTTGCAAACCATGGCATCCTTAGGCTCTACTTGTTTTCTACAGCTGCTATTATGGCAGATACCCGAATTGCCCGTACACATATACATAAAGAACCGCTGCCTCTCTTGTCACGCTCTCGGCCGAAATTCTATGTCACTGCCCTGCTCAGCTCTAGAAACATCTTCCACATTAGAGAAGTCCATGCCCAAGTGGTTGTCAATGGGATGCTCCAAAATCTCACTGTTGCAAACAAGCTGCTTTACATGTATGCCCAGCGTAGGGTTTTGGGTGATGCTTATACTCTGTTTGGTGGGATGGGGGGGAGAGATTCAGTGACTTGGAGTGTAATGGTTGGTGGGTTTGTAAATGTTGGTGATTTTACTAATGGTTTTGCAACATTTAGGGAGCTAATTAGAAGTGGGGTGACCCCTGATATTTATACATTGCCTTTTGTGATTAGGGTTTGTAGGGATATGAAGGACCTGAAAATGGGCAGATTGGTTCATGCCATTGTTTTGAAACATGGGTTGGTTGCAGATAACTTTGCTTGTGCTTCGCTCGTGGACATGTATGCAAAATGCAAGGTTGTAGACGATGCTCGTCAACTGTTTGATAAAATGCAGAACAGGGATCTTGTAACGTGGACGGTGATGATTGGTGCATTTGCTGAGTGCAGGAATGCTGATGAGTCCTTGGTTTTGTTTGATTGGATGATAGAAGAAGGTGTTGTGCCGGATAAGGTTGCTATGGTGACTATTGTTAATGCTTGTGCAAAATTGGGTGCTATGCATAGGGCTAGACTTGTTCATTATTATATATGCAGGAATAAGTTTTCCTTGGATGTGATCTTAGGAACGGCAATGATTGACATGTATGCTAAGTGTGGATGCATTGATTCTGCGAGGGAAATTTTTGATAGGATGCAAGTGAAGAATGTTATAACATGGAGTGCCATGATTGCAGCTTATGGTTATCATGGACATGGCCGAAAAGCTATTGATATTTTTCATATGATGTCAAATAGTGGAGTATCACCAAATGTTATCACATTTGTTTCACTACTGTATGCTTGTAGTCATTCAGGCTTGATTGAAGAGGGTCTTCGGTTTTTCTCTTTGATGTGGGATGAATTTGCTGTCAGAGCAGACGTCAAACACTATACTTGTATGGTCGATCTCTTGGGCCGTGCTGGGAGACTTGATGAGGCCTTAGAATTGGTAGAGAGTATGGCAGTTGAGAAAGATGAGAGACTCTGGGGCGCTTTGCTTGGGGCATGTAGAATCCATGGGAATATAGACCTAGCAGAAAAGGCAGTGAATTCGCTTCTTGAACTACAGCCCGAAAATGCAGGACATTATGTATTGCTTTCAAATATTTATGCAAGAGCAGGTAGGTGGAAAGATGTAGCAAAGATGAGAGATCTGATGAGCCAGAGGAGACTAAAGAAAGTACCTGGTTTGACATGGATTGAGGTGGATAATAAAACTTACCAATTTAGCACTGGAGATAGGACTCATCCACGCTCAGAAAAGATTTATGCTATGCTCGAGAGTTTGGGTAAGAAGTTGGAGCTGGCTGGTTATGTTCCTGATACAAATTTTGTGCTACATGATGTTGATGAGGAAGTGAAGCTGGGTATGTTGTATTCACATAGTGAGAAGTTGGCAATTGCATTTGGCCTTATTGCCACTGCTGATGGAACTCCTATCAGAATTACAAAGAATCTGAGGGTTTGCGGTGACTGCCATACATTTACTAAGTTTGTATCAGCTATCACACAGAGGGTGATCATTGTCCGAGACGTAAACCGGTTTCACCACTTCAGGGAAGGGACCTGTTCATGTGGAGATTATTGGTAGTTCATTTATTTGATGGTGATTTTGGTTAGTTACCAAAAGCCTAAAGGAAAAGGTGAGACTTCCTCTCTTGCTTTATCTTGACATCTTTGTCAAACCCATTAGAGTTTACAAAAGAAAGAGATGGAAGAGGAAGTCATTTAATTTGGTCTTTAAATCTGGCATTTTTTTATTCCTGCGATTAATTTCTAACTTGTTCTCTGAGTTTTCCAGATTTTAGTAAGATTTTTAAGTTTTCCTGATTTTAGTAAGGTTTATAAGTTTCCTATTTTATTTAGGTTAGAATTTATGTTTTAGCAAGGGATTTTTTTTAATCCTATTGTCTCTAGGTTTTATTTTGCTATAAATACCCCTCTCATGTAATTCATTATGGAGTGGAGTTGTTGAGATATTCCAGAGATTGGAGACTATACTTGGTGTGAAGCCAAACCCCTGGAGTGATTCCAGACCTATCCCTTTTGTTCTATTTTCTTTTTTCCATTGTTTTTCACTTCCGCTAAACTACCTAAATATTCAATTCACCCATATCCTACATCAGGGACTTTAGTCGGTTGTTGTTAATACCGGATATCGTATATTCTTATACTGATGAACCTGAACAATATAGAAGAAATATGATAACCTGGCCTCAGATTTTCTTTTTTTGTTGAAAAAAAAGTCGCTGAAAAGCGAATTTAGAAAGAGGAAGAGGAAAAATCAGTATATTAAATTGCTTATCGAGAGAATACATGGATGATTATATACGTTTCCAGTAGAGCCGGTCCATTGATTTTGGAGGCCCTGTGCAAATATGGATGTCGAGGCCCCATATATACAAGTAGGAAAAAAAAAATCCATATAGAAACAAAATTTTCTAACATGGTAAAAACACATTCGGAAAGAGCTTTCCAGAAAAATTTCTTTAGTCACCCTTTCAAATCACAGAGCTGGTAAATTGATTTCCCAATTTCAATGCTTGGTGAATTCTCATGTGAATAAGGGAGGGAGAAAAGAACTGTGATTTTTGGAAAAGGGCTAAAGCTTGGGTTTTTACAATCCAAAATTTGATGGAAGATGGTGGTACTGGTACTGAAGAGAAATGGCTTTATTTTGATGGAGGAGAGTGAGAAAGACTTACTGAAAGAGAAAAGAATATTAGAATGGTTTTGCAGCTTGAGAGTTGGGAAGAGGAAAACACAGGTTTCAAACCATAATAAATAAATAAAAAGAAGAGCTGCAGCGTGAGAGTTGGGAAGAGGAAAATGAATTAAATTAGGGCCTCTACTCTCTAGGTCGTAAAATTTGTTGATAATTAATATTCAATTCAATTTTAGTTTTGGTGCTTTGCATGTGGTGTTGTGGGGTGATATTTAATATTTCATTTTTATTTTCATGTTTTAGTTAATTTAATGGGTTGACTTGGAAAAATTTGGAGGTCCCTGAATTTTGGGGGTCCTGTGCGGTCGCACATCTCGCACCATAATACGTTTTAAGAAATAATTTTAAAAAATAATAAGTATCAAAAAGATATTTTTTTTAAAGGATGATATAAATAAATATGTAAATGTTTGGTGATGTGTTCAAGAAAAACATGATTATATTTGGTGGTAGTAGTACGATTATGTTTCGTGATATGATTATATTTAGTGATATGAAATTGTTGTATATATATATATATATATATATATATATATATCCCCTTCTATTGAGGATCCTCAAATAATTTTATTTGAGGGACGCCCATTAGGGTACCCTATAATTTTTTTTTTCTAATGATCCAAACCATCTATTTTTTAGGTCTTCATTCATAGATCATCCTTACAAAAAATTAGACAAATCGGAAACCGTTTCAGCATCTAATTGGGTCATACAAAATCAATGAACACGGTGCTTCAAGAAAGTACTAAAATTTCAATAACTCAATTAAATGGTCAAATTATATCAGATTCAAGTGATTTTTTGTAGAGATGATCTTTGAATGTGTATCTACAAAATAGACGGCTTGGATTAGTGAAATACAATCCGGAGTGGGCCCTATAAGAGGTGTCCCTCAAATAAGGTTATTTGAGGGATCCCTCAATGGAAGCTCTCTGTATATATATAAAATTGTTGTATTAATAATTGACACAAATTAATGTGCTAATCATCCAATTGTAAACTAGGAATGAGTAAAGAAAAGTAAATGAAATGAAACAAATTATATATGTGATTTAAGTGATATAATCATAATCCTAAACTCTTATTTATACATAATTATATATGTATGCGGGCCTAACGGGCCGGCCTTTCTTGAGCTTAATCGGGCCAGGTCTATGGGTGGGCCGGACTTCGACACCAAGCCCAGCCGCTTGCCCAAAACGGCTGGCCATCTCAAAGCCCATAACAGACCAGGCGGGCCCCATCGCCCACGAGCCTGCAGGCCAAATGATGAGGCCGCACACCTCATGGGCCGCCTCTGGTTTCCAGTACATACATATTAGCTTTGAACTTGCACAGACATATAAGTCGACTGTAACTAGGACTAAACAAAGAAACAGAACCAAGTTTAGATCCCTTTCTCAAACATATTTAGTGATTAAACCCATAGGTCCAAGATTCAACAGTCTTGAAAAACAAAATGGACAAACTGATGCTAACTTGTCCAATACTCTGAGTGTCCTTCAAACAAATCAGACAGTGATCTATTTGTACAAAGCCTCCTTAAATTGTTCTCGACCGTCTTCATGCTCACTCTGCCAATTGTCCATGATCCTTCCCCATGTCAACTCCAGACCCTGCTTCTTGGATTTCCCATACCCTAAGTCCTTCACTGCCTTGTTTATCTCCTCATTTCTATGAAATCAAGTTTGTACTTACCCTAATTATTAGTGCAGTTTATATGTCACAAAACAGAATATTGAGATGTTTTTATTATGGATTTCATTCTTTTGAGCCGTTTTATGAAATCAAATTGTTCGGGACTGTATGTATATAGTCACCTTCAGTTGAAGGATCTCAAATAGTGTTATTTGAGGAGGAGAATATAGCCATTAGCGTATTTGTATGATTTGGAAAATTCTGTTCACTTCTTTCCGCACCAATTCCCGTGATGAAGACAATATACAGTCTAATCACTTCACTTGAGCTAAACTCTCACTTCACATTACCTTTTAGAGTTAAAAGCCTTGCCAACACCTTGTGAAGGGCCCAAATGAAATGTTTGTCTTTTCATCTGCTAAGCACATTTGATTGAAAACCAATCTATTGTCTCTGCTCTCCCGAGGCCTATCTTTTTGTTATTCAAGTTACCAAACATATACATACGAATAAAACGTTCTCTTGTTTACACTCTCGGTCAATATAAGATGCTCATGTTGCTAGTGAATTTGTCTGGCAAGAGAACGCTTTACTCTACACACGTGTCGGTGTATGTAATTTTTGCAAGCACATTAAGAGAATGACATGCACCCACCCACTAGCAAATGCAGTGTTCGGTGACCATGTATTCTTTACCATCTTGGTTTTGCATTTGGAGATGGGACGTAAAGTTCAAAAAGAATATCTATCATCTCGTTTGCAAATAATTTGGAGATAAAGACATAATCTCCTAAACCACCGTTTGTGCAAAGAAGGAGATCTTAAACGATAAATGCAAAATCATGTTTGGGGACATAGAAGAATTGATAGAAGAGACTTCATAGATGTGGTGAATTGGAGAAGTTGTCCCATGCGGTATCCGACATAAAAGTCTTCTTGTCCCAAGCAAGCATGGGTTTGGAGTGGAAGATAAGTAATGAGCATGAAGGTACAGAACACAATAAATATGAAAGCATATGCAGATTTTAGTTAAAAGTATCTTTGCAAGGTGGAGATTAGATGAGAATTGTCAAGAACCCTAAACTGGAAAACAAAGACAGTATCCATCACATATCAATTAGTCCCACCAAACATTATCACAGGTAGAAGAAAACAAACCAGTTCGATGACAAATTCTTGTGTATAACCTTTTTTACCAGACATTTTGTAGACAGGCTTAAGGTTTCAATTTTGAAGAGAAAATAATGTTGCAGTTGTTTTTAGGCCCCGTTTGGTTCACGGAATGGATTTGAGGGGAAATCATTTCCCATGTCATTTCCCAAGGAATGAGAATGAAAGATTCTTTTCTCACGTTTGGTAATGTCGGGAAAGTAACCAGGAGATTTCACTTTGTTTTCTTTCCCATGTTTGTTTTGAGTAGGAATGGAAAACCAAGTTTGTATAATTTTTCAATTATACACATATTAAATCAAATAAAAAAATGTGTTTAATGATACGTTGTAATTATAAATTGTTCATAGGGACAAAATAGTCATGAAATTTGTGCATTAAATGTTGGCTCATTTTCTCAAACTTTTCCATGATGAGGGAAAACAAAACCCAAGTTAAGAGGAATGCTTCACTTTCCCCCCTACTTTCCTATGTGCCAGGCAACTATTTCTCATGTCTGGACTTACCAAACATGAGAAATCAATTGAATTCCAATTCTCAAGCCTCCTTTCCCATGAACCAAACGGGGCCTTAAGGTTTCGTTCATCCGCAGTTAAAACATTTTAAAAAAATAGGTTTTGATCTTCTAGATTCTTTCTCTGTGCTTCCATCAACACTAATCCTGCTTCTGGTTATGGTTCAGCAATTCCAGTTTCAATCTTTGGATCTCAGAAAATTTTCCATTAACATGCTCCAATTATCATAATGAAGATGCCATGAGTCCTTTGGGGCTCTCATTTCAAAATGAACTGCACTTAATAACTATTCTGCCCTACATAATCTCTTAAAAGTGGGTTGGAAATCTCACTAACTAAAATCACTACTCTTTGGATCTCGAGTTTGAACATGAACCACCTTAATGTCCTATAAGTGGAGAGAGTATTCCTATACCCACATAAATATGAAAACACCACAAATCAAAGGAGAGCTGGGACAAAAATAGAAAGAAGAAAGGCAGCTACGGCTTTATTTCTTTGGAAAACTCTTCAATCTGATCTAATGCCGACCCAAAAATGCCCATGAGAATGGACAATATCCAGAACTTGTTACAATTTGATTCTGTATTATATTCCACCACATCATCATCGAATAGGGTTCTTTGGATCCACCTTTATCGTTTGATGAAATGATTTAAACCATTCAAATCGATTTAGAGTCACTTCAATTTGGGCTTTGTAACCAAAATTAAAAATCATCAGTTGTGTAGGAGGATTCAAATTTGGGATATCTTCTAACTTTAGTAAGAGAGGTACCACTAGATAAAGTCTATTGATATTTTACCAACTGTAGCTCTTTTAGTTTAGTGATATTTTACTTTCCAACATTTTTTTTGATAAAAAAAGTGATAGAATTTTATTAGATCAATAAGAATAAAGAGTACGAAGGACATAGACTATAAAGGAAGCCATCCCAATATCAATTTGGCAACCATGGATAAAACTTCATAGTGACCTGAGTTAGCCGAAAAGTTGAAACAATCTGGAGAGAATAACACTTGAAAAAAACTTTTCTAAAACCACTTTCAACAACCATAATTTCCGTGAATCTAGTCTAATGACATCAAAGACAAAAACTAGTCGCTAACCAATATGACTTTCTTAAAGAGACTAAGAACACCCAACGAATTCAACTAATAAGTTTCTGGAATCATGAGATAAAAAATACATAAAACTCATAGAGTTTCTGAACTTTATTGAACAAACTAAACCAAATTAATACAAAAAACTAAAACAATATTGGCAAAAGGAAAACCAACCGCGCCACTAATCTTCCTTCGGTGATGACATAGAAAACAATAGATATGCCAAAAGAAGAGTAGATCGACATAGGTCCACAAAAAGTTAAAGAACACCTAAGATCCGATGAGATCCTAAAGCATTCTCTCTCTTTTTCTTTCTCTCTCTCTTAGTGGCTAGGGTTTTCACAACATATTTTATTTTTCAATGTTGAAAATACTTTTCAAGTGTATTGATATTTTACCAACTGTAGCTCTTTTAGTTTAGTTGATGATTTATTTTGGATAAAAATTCATATATTTACTTACCATCAATCAGTATAGGAAAAGATGGAATATCATAAATGAAGAATGAGAATCACATCCCATTCCTTGGGGTATTTTGATTAAAGATTTTTAGATGAACTTACATATTGAATAATTTTGTATGTGAAATAAACGCAAGAGAAGATATGAATGAACACCATCGATTATTTATTTGAGAACTCTGAAGATTGAAATAATCTGGCAACATTTGAGTGTGCTAATTAACACTTTATCAACTTAAGGACTTGGACCCATGAACACATGGCCTCTTTGGAGTGTAAACTTTTACCCACGAAGTCCTTTTAACTTTTATTTGTCTTTTAAATTCCCATAACTAACCGCTCAGATTAATAACAATACAAAGTTATCCTTAATCCAATCCTTATTATTCTCGACATCTTGCAGCATCACGTTCTTTATTAAACTTCCTTCCACCTCTCTCTCTCTCTCTCTCTCTCTCTCTCTCTCACTGAGCCTCACACTATATATAAACACGATAAGCCAAGCCAACCCTTGATTTGATATCACTAAACTCTCCCCCACTATCCTTTCCTTCTCTCTATGTTATTATATCAAGCCCTTCTTCCCCTCTCTGCTATAATTAATCTGCCACTTGTGTTTTAATGGATACTTTAAAAAAGTTCCTTCAAGTTCTTTTACTTGCTTGTTGTTGTGTTTTTGTGATAAAAAACGACGCCGTCGAAGCATCACACAACGTTTACCCCGAGTTTCAGTCTCTTGCCGCCGTCAAGGTCAACCAAGTCCACAGAACTGCGTTTCACTTTCGACCTCCAAGCAACTGGATTAATGGTTGGTACTACTTTGTTTAATCAATTCTACAAACTTTCTAAGATGATGATGATCTTCAAGTTTGGTTTTTGTTTCTTTCATCTGCACAATATTGCATGTTGTATAACTTCCTTAATTATACGGTTACTTATGAACATCGAGCCAAGCAAGCACTTTCCAAAAAAGAAGAAACCAAGCAAGCATGCGATTATGAAGAGACGTTTACAGGCATTAATCTTTTGCCATAGTGTTTAAGCTCTCTAGGCTTTTATCTTTCCTTTCTTTTTCGGTAGCTAGTGGGAATTGCCTAATTGAAGAATAATAAAAGGGTTTGTATTGTTTTGCTCAATATGGATGCCATTATCAGATTATGTGAATTTAAGTGCTTTTAACCCTTTTTACCAAGAGCACTAGTTCGACACTTTAACCATCCACTGGATCGGGGATTTTATTTACTTTGATTTTAAATTTCTTTCTTTCGGAATTTTAATAGTTGTTATTCGCATTCTGAAAAAGTCATTATATATGTATTTAGTGAAATGTAATTTTTTCATACATAATGACTTTTTCGGAGTGTCGTTCATAATTAGGTATTAGACATTGGTACCTGTATTTCTATTTTAGTTGGGTTAATCTTTTAGGCGTTCATTGCATTTTTGATGTGTTGCTACCAACTTATTTGCACTTTGCAGACATACATATCTAATTAGTAAATATGGATGGATATCAATGATTCAATTTAAATATTGCGGTGCATGGACCACCATCTTGGCATGCCTAGCTATCCTATTGGTTCTTGAATGGTCCTCAGAAAATCAACATCCTAGTCATTTATCTGTGAGACCATGTCACATTTTCATTATAGCTCTACTTTTTAGTAACCTACAGCAGAAATAAAAATAAAAATAAATGGGTGCGGTGGTGTTTTTTTTTCTTTCGGCCATTGATTACTGTGTCCTGGAAAATAGCTAGTTTTGGTCAGTTTTGATCACAGGCTTCAGGTTTTGGTGTCATATCATTCTGTAAATTTCACCTGATATATGTTCCAGATCTGCCTCTGTCAAAACTCATTATGGTTATTCTTTCTGAAGTTCCGAAAATCAACAGTTAAATCATCACAGCATAGTAAAATATTATATCCTAAATATAAAATTATATTACGGATCTTTTTATATTTATATTTATATTAGTAATATTGAGGAAGAGGGGTTTCCTACACACACTGTCACAGTGGTCAAGGCCCTTTCGACTAGGTTAGACCCGTTGGCAAATAATGAATGACCTTTCTATGTTTACAGAACAAGTGTTATATTCATTCCTAAATCCTCTTCTAGTTAGTAGAGTGACTGACTTTTTTTTTTATTGTACTTTGTCCTTTCAATGGTGGCCCATGAACCAATCAACCACAGACCCTAATGGTGAGTCTCTCTTTCCCAACGTTCAAATTTTGCAACCCTTTGTTTCAATTACCAATTATAGTCTAAATTAATTCCTTAATCACTCTCTTAATTTACTATTTTCTGAATGCAAATAGGACCCATGTACTTTGGCGGTCTGTACCACTTGTTCTATCAGTACAATCCCAAAGGTGCGGTTTGGGGCAACATTGTTTGGGCCCATTCAGTGTCCATGGATATGATCAATTGGGAAGCCCTTGAGCCTGCAATATACCCATCCAAGCCCTTTGACATAAATGGATGTTGGTCCGGGTCAGCCACTATTCTCCCTGGCAACAAGCCCATTATCCTCTACACTGGAATCGACCCCCAAAACCGTCAGGTCCAAAACTACGCCATCCCGGCAAACTCATCCGACCAGTACCTCCGCGAATGGATCAAGCCCGATAACAACCCTCTAGTGGTCCCAGATGCTGGTATGAACGCAACCGCATTCCGTGACCCGACAACAGCTTGGTGGATCGATGGGCACTGGAAGATGTTGGTGGGTGGCAAAAGGAAGCATAGAGGAGTGGCCCATTTGTATAGGAGCAAGGACTTCATGCATTGGGTCAAGGCCCATCACGCTTTTCACTCGGCTCCCCATACGGGTATGTGGGAATGCCCGGATTTTTAACCGGTTCCATTGGTTGGCAAATTCGGGTTGGACACATCAAATTTTGGTGCGGATGTGAAGCATGTTATGAAAGTGAGCCTTGATGAGACTAGGTATGAATATTACACACTTGGAAAATATTTTCCTGAGAAAGATAGGTATGTTCCTGATAAAGCCTTGGTGGATGGTTGGTCTGGGTTGAGATATGACTATGGCAACTTTTATGCATCCAAGAGTTTCTTTGATCCTGCAAAGAGTAGGAGAATTTTGTGGGGGTGGGCCAATGAGTCTGATACATCTCAAGAAGATGTTGCTAAGGGATGGGCCGGAATTCAGGTAATAACCGTATAATAATATTTGTACTCATTACATTGCTGATCCAATTTTTTTAATGTACTGATTGCTAGCGATCAATAATGTGATTAGTAAATATGTTAAGCGTAATATTACTCTCTTGTTGAGCATTTTTTTTTGGGTATTAATTGTACAGACAATACCAAGGGTGGTGTGGCTCAGTCCAGATGGGAAACAATTGTTGCAATGGCCTATTGAAGAACTAGAAACTCTAAGAGGGCAAAAGGTCGAGTTGAACATTCAAAAGCTCAAACTAGGAGATTATGTTGAAGTTAAAGGAATAACTGCGGCTCAGGTTTGACCCTCTCAACATGCATGCATGTTGCAATACAAATTAACTTTTCTGAACTGAATTATTTTGTGAATTATTGATTTGCATTAACTTATGTTGTTGGACTTGGACCACACAGGCCGATGTTGATGTTCTCTTCACAATCCCTAGCTTGGACAAAGCCGAAGATTTTGACCCTAGCTGGACCAGCCTCGATGCCCAAAGACTTTGTGGCCTAAAGGGTTCAAAAATTCAAGGTGGCCTTGGGCCTTTTGGACTTTTGACATTAGCATCACAAAACCTAGAGGAATTCACTCCTGTTTTCTTCAGGATTTTTAAAGCTCAAGGCAGCAGGCACCTAGTTCTCATGTGCTCTGATGCAACAAGGTAAGTACTTTAATTACCTTAATTACTGTAATTACCATGTAATTAACTCTTGCCATTTGTATTTTCCATTTTGTTTGGGCAGTTCGTCTCTGCAGAACAACCTGTACAAACCATCATTTGCTGGCTTTGTGGATGTAGATTTGACTTCTTACAAGAAGCTTTCCCTCAGGAGTTTGGTGCGTTTTTTTTTAACCCTTTTTAAACTCAATTAATATATTTGCAATCATATAAATCCTTAGTAATTAATTACTGATAATTAATTTGCTTTTTCTGGTTTTTCAAAACTACAGATTGATCATTCTGTTGTTGAAAGTTTTGGACCTGGAGCAAAAACATGCATCACATCTAGGGTTTATCCAACTCTAGCAGTTAACAAGGAAGCTCACTTGTTTGTGTTCAACAATGGGACTGAGACTATTACGGTAGAGAGCCTCACTGCATGGAGTATGAATGCTCCTCAACAGATGAACGCATAGGTTTAGGGTCTAGAAGAAGATGATGTAGAATAATGTAGCCTGAGAGCTAGGAAATAAGGATCTGTGTATCATAACACGTGGCGTTGTTGGTGGTTGTAGGCAGCAAAAAATAAATTAATCTATTGTTAAGTTTAATTAGCATCTACATATTCTAATCATATGAAGAGCTGATACTTTTATTTTGTTGAAACCTTGTTTGGAATAACCTAAGAAGAGATTAGTCTGTGTGTCTATGGGGTGAGTTTTTTTAAATTTTTTTAATGGATTAAAACTACAAATTTGGCCTTACATATTTTGTTCCCCTCCCATAAAAAAAATATGAAATGAAGATAATTAAGTTCACAGTTCCGCCATTATAATACATACGTACCAATGATGCTTGGTTCCTTAAAAAAGAGGGAGGTTTAAAATCTTGGACACGGTCAAGTAGGACTCTTGCTTCTTGGTGCTACTTTTTAAGTTTTTGTTTATAGGGGTCTTTCGATATAGGTTCAATTTTGAGCACTATGAATGCAATCCACTCTCTTTTGATGTAGAATTGGGTCCAGCAACTCAACATGCCAGCCAAGTACGCAAAACCTTGGCCACTGTTTTAAAAATATTTACACATGTTGCCATTGTACAGTCAGTCCTCTAAATTTTATTAATTACTGCAATCAATAAATTAATATCACATTTCTACAATTAATCTCAATATGAAACGCTTTCAACTAGTGAATACCTTATGGTGAGGTATATATGTCTTTGGGAGGTTTGATTTACCTAATTTCCATATATCTCCTCCATAGGTAAATAACATTCATATCCATAGATAAATAGCATTCATATGTATACCTCCTCCATAGGTAATTTACCTATCCATACCCGATTAACATTCATGTATATTCCTAGTCCATAGATAATTAAACCTCCTCCATAGGATTGTAAGAAGAAAAAAAGAAGGAAGAAGAAAGAAGATGAACAAGATGAAGAAGAAAGATTATAGGAATTTATTTATTTAAATTTTTTTTTTGTATTAGCGCATGTTTATGGGATTTTCTAAATTAAAATGGATAGACAAGAAAATATTTTATAAATTCAAATCATAATTAACTAAAAGGTCAAATATAGTAATTATTGGCCTTAAATTAATTTCTTATCCGTTTATGAATTGCAATAAGAATCAATAGTTGTATTAATTAGCTAATTATTATGATATAAATCAGTCTTTACCGATTTAAATCATAAGGGCATAATTGGAACATGAAAATAAATTTAAAAAGAAAAAATATATATGATTACATCATAAAATTAGAAAATGAATGTAATCCTATGTGGCATTGAACTCAAATGTGGCATTGTAATCCTATGTGGAATGTAATTCTAGAAAAATATAACAAACACGTGTGTGGATTGCACCCAAATTATATCATATAGAATTGGACTTATACTGAATTATTTATTGTTTATATTATTTTTCATTGGTTGGACAACTGTCCATTTTCAATTGGTCACGTATTGATTTCAGACGGAATTCCTCTTCTTTTTTCAAGAGCCAAGACTAGTATTATTCAATACGTATATACATCTAAAAATTGTAAAGAAAGTAAGAGAAGCCACTCAATTATAAACAAAAACATCCAAATTATTCATAATACTAGTGCATTAGAAAAGGCAATCCAAATGGCACCAAAAATTGTACCAAAAGAAAAAAGATAAGCACGGTACGTAGCGGATGTTCTAGCCATTCAATTAATAAACAGAAAATGAAAATAAAAAAAAGTCATTCACACAAGACAAAATGTTAAAATGGTACAGTCCCTCCAAAATTGGACAAATCAATCAGTCACTGTCCGACAATGATGGCATTAAATAACTCTTATCGCGTCATTGTCGGATAGTGACCCGAGTGTTGTTGATCAATGTCACTCTCAATGAGTGACATAAGAGTTATCTCATATCAATGTCGGATAATGACTGGACTGATTTGTTCAATTTTTGAGAGGTTGGACTATTTTATCTTGGTGCCCTTCTATTTGTCTTTATATAGTAAAGCACCGTTAATAAATCATTTTAATAGGTTGTCCAATCATCATTAGAAAAATAAAAAGAGACTACCAAAATGTCCAAATATTCCTAACAAAAAAATAACCCAATTAATAATCCAAATTTCCCTTCTTCTTGAAAGGAACTTGAAGGAGATATGTAGATGGCTTGGTGGTCAGGCGTCAAAGCCGAGTCATAAGTCAGGTTGTTGAATTTCCTTTAATATGTAATAGGAGACTTAATCCAAACCTAATCCTTATTATTCTCCACATTAACAAGCAATACCATTAATGTTTTTTGATGTAAATTTTAAAACATCCTTCTTAATTTAATTTGGACCTCTCGCTTTACCCTTATAGATCGCCACTGCCAGTACCACCTTGTCTGTCGCTGAGTCTCCAGCGCTATTTATAGATATCTCAACCCCTATTTATCCCAGAATTTTTCCTCTTCTTTCTTCACTGCATGTTGTAAATATGGATTTCGTAAGAAAGCTAGTTCCGGTTTTTTTATTTGCTTCGTGTGTTTTGTTGGTCACAATTAACGATAATAGAGTTGAAGCGTCCCATAGGATATACTCTAGGCTTCAAAGCGTTCCTGCCGGTGAGGTGAAGCAACTCCACAGAACTGCCTACCATTTTCAACCTCCACAGCACTGGATTAACGGTATTGTCTTATAAAACATTCTGATTAGTGTTATCGTTTTTTCAAATAAATCATTAAGTTTTTCTGATATAAGGGTACATAAATTGTAAAAAAAGAATTAAGAGTTTGGTATATTTCACTTTCAATAAGGGAAATTAAAATATATTTGGAAAGAAAATTGATGTCCATAGGTTGCCTTTTTTGAGTAATTTTTGTATGTTACGGTTGGTGTATCATCCAATACACATGGAATAGTGTGTAAATATTCTCTAAAATTAATTGTATTTCCAAATGTCCTATGAACATACACAAATTTCTCTTTTTCTCTGGGTTGAGATGCATTTATGAGTAATTAATGCATGTGAGATTCGTTAATTTGCTTGTTTCGTCCCTAACATCTTTACTGTGATCACGAACAATATTAATTCAAGCAATTGGTATTTTAAAGTTGTTCGTTCATAAATTACTTCACTCGCTGACTCTTGTTTTGCTTTCGGATATTTCCATGGCGCGCGGCTGATAAACCAACCATCCACAGACCCAAATGGTGAGTAATCTTTGGCATTAACAATATTAAAACTTCTCAACAGCAGTTAATTGGATCTCCTTAATTAACTTTTGACTGCAAATTGCACAGGACCCATGTACTTCAATGGTCTCTATCACCTTTTCTACCAATACAATCCCAAAGGTTCTGTGTGGGGAAACATTGTGTGGGCCCACTCAATCTCCAAAGACCTCATCAACTGGGAAGCCCTACCCCACGCCATCTTCCCCTCCAAGCCCTTCGACGTAAACGGTACTTGGTCCGGCTCCGTCACCATCCTCCCTGGCAACCGCCCCGTCATCCTCTACACTGGCCTCGACAACGACAAGCGACAGATCCAAAACTACGCCGTTCCGGCCAACGTATCCGACCCCTACCTCCGGGAATGGCTCAAGCCGGACGACAATCCCCTCGTCCTCCCCGGCTCAGACATGAACGCCAGCCAATTTCGTGACCCCACGACTGCATGGTGGCACGGCGGCCATTGGAGAATGCTGGTGGGTGGCAAGAGAAAGCACAGAGGGATGGCGTGGCTTTATCGGAGCAATGACTTCAAGCACTGGGTCAAGGCCAAGCATGCTCTCCACTCTGCCTCCAAAACTGGCATGTGGGAGTGCCCCGATTTTTTCCCGGTTTCGTTGCATGGGAAGAATGGACTGGACACATCAAAAGTTGGTGAGGACGTGAAGCATGTGTTCAAAGTGAGCCTTGATGAGACTCGCTATGAATATTACACAGTCGGGAAATATGATCCTGAGGGTGATATCTATTTGCCAGATAACACTTCGGTTGATGGTAGGGATGGGTTGAGATTGGATTATGGGAATTTTTATGCTTCCAAGACTTTCTTCGATCCTTCAAAGAATAGGAGGATCCTGTGGGGTTGGGCTAATGAGTCTGATACAGCTGACGATGATACAGCTAAGGGATGGGCTGGAATTCAGGTATGGTTTCTGGGCCTATATATTTTTCCTTTCAGCTGACGGTGATTCATTATTGTCGTATTAAAAATGTGATTGCTTTTAGAATTGTTGTTGTTTTTGTTTTTTTGGAAGAAATACTATATTTATGAACCATTGTAGACAACATTACTATATCTTGGCATTTCTTAATTTTTTATGGATGTTATAATTTTGCAGGCAATTCCAAGGGAGGTGTGGCTGAGCCCTGATGGGAAACAAGTGCTCCAATGGCCTGTTGCAGAATTAGAAACTTTGAGGGGACAAAAGGTCGACTTGAAAAGTATTCAAAATATGATACCGGGAAAACTTGTTGAAGTTAAAGGAATAACCGCTGCTCAGGCTGACGTTGATGTTACATTCTCGCTGGCGAGCTTGGACAAAGCTGAGGAGTTTGACCCTAACTGGGAAAAGCTTGACGCCGAATCAGTTTGTGCCCTAAAGCGTTCGCATGTTCAAGGGGGCGTCGGTCCATTTGGGCTCGCGACGTTGGCTTCACAAAACCTAGAGGAGTTCACTCCTGTCTTCTTTAGGGTTTTTAAAACTAAAGACAATAAGCATAAGGTTCTCATGTGCTCTGATGCAAAAGGGTTTGTCTCTGTCCTCCTACCTCCAACTATTAGCTCAACTTTTCTTTATTGTTATTTTTAAAAAAAAAAAATTAACACTGAATTTAATTGGATGGAGCAGTTCAACTTTGAGGCCGTTTGACATCAAACAGTATAGACCATCATTTGCTGGCTATGTAGATGTAGATTTAGCTGCTGAGAAGAAGATTTCTCTAAGGAGTTTGGTACGAATTACCTTTAACCCTTTCTTTTTCTCAGTTTAATTGTAACACATTTTTATAAGTAAAAAAGTTTTCAAGAACTCATAACTAATGTCCTTTTTTTTTTTCCAATTGCAGATTGATCATTCCGTTGTCGAAAGTTTCGCAGCTGGAGGAAAAACATGCATCTTGTCCAGGGTTTATCCCACATTAGCTGTCAACGATGCTGCTCACTTGTTTGTGTTCAACAATGGGACAGAGCCTGTTTCTGTACAGACCCTCAGCGCATGGAGCATGAGTCCTCCTAAGCTAATGAACCAAAATTTAAACTTCTGAGCAGAGAATAGATATGATGCAATCAGGCATCTTATAATAATCTAGGGATACAAACGAGGGCTATTTCCACTCACTGGCCAAACACGGGCTTAGTCTTATGGGTGTTTTTTGGATTGTACTTGGAAGGTCGTCCTTGGCTTTCCTCACCATATATAATATATATAGGATGCGATGTTTGAATCCCATTTTGATTGACTATATACATTTCTTCTCTTATCTTAAAGATCATATACTGTTTTTTTTTTCTTTTGGGGATGCAACTTCTGATCCATCGGTGGTCAATCCACCCATGTCGTTTTTTTTTCCTCTTACCGATTGATCGACTCATATCGCTTGAATGCTAGGTTTTTACGAAATTTGTACAGTCCAAAACCCAAAGCCGGCTTAGAAACCAAGATTTGAGCTCTTAAATGTACAATTCTAAACTCTAAGCAATGGTCACGTTGTAAATGAGATATTTTAAAAAAACCGAAAATGGATAAAAATAGTTGTCCATTGAAGCGTCGTAATAGCTTCAAGTAGTTGAACCTAGCATGCCGATTGATTATAGAGGCACAATGTGGCACCCTTTGGCCATGTTTCTGGTCCAGTGAAAAAAATTATATGCAAAATAGGACCGGCTTGTTCAATGTCACTCTCAGTGAGTGACATGAGAGTTGTTCAATATCATTGTCAGAAAGTAACTAGACCGATTTGTTTAATTTTGGAGATGTTGGACCATTTTAACTTTGCGCCCTCCTATTTGCCCTTATATGGCAAAGTCCCTTACTTTTTCTTTTGTATCAAATAGATAAAAGGCAACGGGAAACATTAAGGCACAAAACAATCCTGTTACCTCACGATTGGAATAAATATATTCGGTCTTAAGTCAAATCGGCTCATTATAAATATTTCTTCCAAGCATATATCAATTCTCTTGTAAGTGCATAAATAATTTTCACATAAAATAAACATTAAAGCTAAAATACTTGGATTGCCAACATCAATAGTGTGCCTGATAACACTTATCCTAAATCCCATGTCCAAGGGTCAAAATCCTAACTTGAAGCCCTAGAAAAGATGATTCTATACCCTAAAATAATCCGCTACAATAGGTATATGGATATCCAAAAAATGAGATAAGAACTCAATCCACCGATAAAACCGAAGTTTATCTGAAGTACTGTTAATTAAGCTTATAGATAAGAACTGAAACAGAAATCAAATGTCCAAAAAACCTGCACAAGCTTTCTATAGATAATAAGGTTGTTTGTGTTTCAAACATACCTGTCCTTAACCCCAAAAAAACATCCAACTCTAATCCAGTAAGGAAAACAACTCTAATGCAACCGTCCTGATTGGTTTTTCTTGTTTTGTAATGTAGGGTATGCATGGCGTCAAGAATTTCAAACTCTTTTTCTCTCAAAGTCTAGTGCTATATATAGATAACCCAAGCCCTATTTATCCCAAAGCATTTCCCGATCTTTTTTCAATCTAGTTCCTTCCCTTGATATATTCTCTGCAGTTTCTATGGATCTAATGGATACTACGTTGAATAAAAAGTTGGGTCTGGTTTTCGTCTTTGCTGCTTCTGTTTTTCTGGTCATAAACAACAATGGCGTTAAGGCCTCACACAACATATACTCCAGGCTTCAGAATGCTGCTGCCGTTGAGGTGAACCAACTCCATAGAACTGGGTATCACTTTCAGCCTCCAAAGCACTGGATTAACGGTAAGTACGATACTAACACGAACTGTGTTTTACATAAATTCTATCATTCCTTTAACCATTGATTATTAATGTTACACTCACTGACTTTTATCTTGTGTTCCTTTCCATGGCGGCCAATATTCTGATAACTATCAACAGACCCAAATGGTAAGTACTCTTTCCCAACATGAAAGACTTTTTGCCTCTTTTTTTTTTTTTTTTTCCAAAATCTAGAAAGATAACACTCAAATTAATTCTCTTTTGCAAATTTACAGCACCTATGTACTTCAATGGTATCTACCACTTGTTCTACCAGTACAACCCCAAAGGTGCAGTGTGGGGCAACATTGTGTGGGCTCACTCGGTATCTAAAGATCTCATCAACTGGGAAGCCCTCCCCAGCCATATACCCTTCCAAACCCTTTGACATAAACGGCACTTGGTCCGGCTCCGCCACAATTCTCCCAGGCAACAAGCCCATCATCCTCTACACAGGACTCGATGCGGACAAGCGTCAGATCCAAAACTATGCCGTTCCTGCCAATTACTCCGACCCATTCCTTCGCGAATGGATCAAACCCGATGACAACCCCCTAGTAGTCCCTAGCCAGGAGATGAACTCGAGCCAATTTCGTGACCCAACAACTGCATGGTGGCATAATGGTCATTGGAGGATTTTGGTGGGTGGCAAGAGAAAGCATAGAGGGATGGCTTGGTTGTATAGAAGTATTGATTTCAAGTACTGGGTGAAGGCCAAACACCCTCTTCACTCTGCTCCCGAAACTGGCATGTGGGAGTGCCCCGACTTTTTTCCTTTGGCATTGAATGGGAGGAGTGGAGTGGACACATCAAAAGTTGGTGAGGATGTGAAACATATTTTGAAAGTGAGCCTCGATGAGACTAGGTATGAGTACTATACACTTGGGAAATATTTTCCTGAGAAAGATAGGTATGTGCCTGATAATACTTCGGTGGATGGTCGAGCTGGGTTGCGATTGGATTATGGAAACTTTTATGCTTCCAAGACTTTCTTTGATCTTCAAAGAATAGGAGGATTTTGTGGGGTTGGGCTAACGAGTCAGATGCTGCTGACGATGATAAAGCTAAGGGATGGGCTGGAGTTCAGGTGATTGCTAACTTTTTATTTTGTATTTTTTTTCATTCGATTAAGGACATGTTCCGGGATTGAGATTGGGTTGGATTATGAGGTAAAATTGGATTGGAGAGCATAACACTAATCCAATGATATGTTGGATTGAAGTGTGTTATTTACATGGCCTAACATGATTTGACATAATCTCATCCAAGTAAAACAAACTCTTTGGTGGGATTCATAATCCAATTAGATTTGGGCCTAGTAGTATTAGACATAATCAAATCCATGTTGTTTTAAGACCACCAAACATCTTACTAGGATTGTGAATTGCTTCCAATCATATAATCCAACTCACCAACTGATCCTATAGTTTTATTTCTCCTTACTTTGTATAGCAATTATATATGTGCACTACCATATATACTAAGATGGCTTCATTTTTTGGATTGTTATAATTTTGTAGACAATTCCAAGGGTGGTGTGGCTAAGCCCCGACGCTAAACAAGTGGTGCAATGGCCTATCAAAGAATTAGAAACTTTGAGGGGGCAAAAGGTGGACATGAGCAATCAAAATGTGGAACAGGGACAGCATGTTGAAGTAAAAGGAATAACTGCTGCTCAGGCCGACGTTGAAGTTACATTCTCCTTGGGGAGTTTGGACAAAGCCGAGGAGTTTGATCCTAACTGGGCCAACCTCGATGCCCAAACCGTCTGCAGCCTAAGGCGTTCGGATGTTCCTGGTGGCGTCGGTCCATTCGGGCTCTTGACATTGGCTTCTCAAAACCTGGAGGAGTTTACTCCTGTCTTCTTTAGAGTTTTTAAAACAAAAGAGAATAAGCATAAGGTTCTCATGTGCTCTGACGCAAAAAGGTTTGTCTTTGTCCTATTCTTCTTAATTTATTACTGAAAAATGATTGTAGTTTACAGTATCTGATACATTGTTGATATTTGATAACATCGACCTACTTCCATTTTTCTGTACTCACCGTGGACCTATTCCTTCACATTCGTTAACCCTTAATTTTTTTGGATGTCAGTTCTTCATTGAGGCCGTTTAATGAAAAGTTGTATAGACCATCATTTGCTGGCTTTGTAGATGTAAGATTTATCTGCTGACAAGAAGATTTCATTGAGGAGTTTGGTACGAAAACTTAATCCCTTCACTTGCTTTCTCAATTGGTAACTCATTTATATTATTAATTCCTTAATTAATAACTACTAACTATTTTCGATCTTTTTTTTAACTGCAGATTGATCATTCGGTTGTTGAAAGTTTCGGAGCTGGAGGAAAAACATGCATCACCTCAAGGGTTTATCCCACACTAGCCGTTAACGATGCTGCTCACTTGTTCGTCTTCAACAATGGAACTGAGCCTGTTACAGTCCAGACCCTCACCGCATGGAGTATGAATGCTCCTCAACAGATGAACCAAAGCTTAGAATTCTGAGCATATATAATAGAATGTTTAGGATTTAATCACACGAAAATTCATGCTTGGTTAAATTAATCATGTACTTATTGTAAACATTTATTCATTAATGAAGTTGATTTTCAAATCAAAGAAAGAAAAAGGAGAAAGAATTAATGAATATTAAGGCACAAAATATATGTCTTTAAACCTCGGATTTGCTGTTTACCGCCATTGCCCGGTGGATTTGTATTATAGGTCTAAGCACATGTGCTTTTGTTTGCCAAATTGGAGGTTTTAGGTTTTTCTGGCATGCGCAGTTCTCTTTGAATCAAACTGATTTATTTTTGTGTTTGGTCATTAGAGATGTTGTACTTATATTTGGCATTGCAGCTACTGTGTATTTTTTTTCTGTGTTATCTCTCAAGAAATAAGAGATTTGTTTGAATATTCTCGTTGTATTGACAAAGGTCTACAGACCAAGATATATATACATGTACAATTCCTATTTCCTAGGCTTAGAAGCTGTGATCCACTTTAGGTGGGATTTGATCTAGAATAATACAGGAAAGTAAATATATTGCAGTAATATTTTGTAATACTCCCCCTCAAATTGGAGAGTGAATATCATGAAAACCCAATTTGTCTGTAGTATCACAAAATTGATCCCTTTCCCAAGGCTTCGTAAACAAATCTGACAACTGGAAGCATGTAGGTACATATGAAGGACTAATCATTACTGCTTGCACTTTTTCTCGAACTATGTGACAATCTATTTCAATGTGCTTTGTAAGTTCATGAAAAAAAGATTTGCTACAATATACCAAGCTGCCTGATTATCAAAAATAATGGCAAATGAGCTGTTTGTGGGACCTTTAAATCCTGTAATATGTAGTGCAACCAAGTCAGCTCTAAACAAGCATTAGCCATTAGGGCTGGGCACGGTACGAGATGACACGGGATGGAGGTCATCCCAATGTCAATCCTGAATAGGGGAATCGGGATGGGATGACACGAGATGTGAGTTTTTGAAAAGAAGTTCAAAACATATTGAACCCAAACGGAATTGGTATGATTCGGTATCAATGCGTTGATACCGTAAAAAATATGCAAAATTTCATAACCAAACACTGGCAGTGATGGATTAAAAGGAGCAAGAGTCCCACTGATATTGTTAAAGATCTAAACTTAACCAAACACCTAAACCTGTAATAAAGTAGTGTTCTTTTCAATTAAAAGAGAAAACCCAACTACCATTACTTCTTAGATCCAGAAAACTTGACTTCTAGATAGCCCCAAAATGCTAATGCCTGTAAAATGTCATTGAAAACGTAAAGTCCAAATCCATAAACCAAATAAGTGAAATTTGGCAGCTGCACAGGAAACCTCCAATACCTACCTAAATTTCATAGAAGAAAGTCTTCAGATATTTACAATATATCATGAGATGAAAACAATCAATGTAATCCAGGATAAAGGGCTAAAATCCAACTGTAACAGGAAGGATACATATCAAAGGAAAAGAGAACAAAAAGAGAACAAACCTTATTTTCTTTCCAAAGATCAAAGGAAAAGGGAACAAAAAGAACTCATTTCTATCAAGAAAGATTGAGAAAGGAGGAGAGAAGAGAAGAGAAGAATTAGTATTAGACAGAGGAAAGGACGCAAAGAAACAAAGAGAAAGAGGAGTTGAAGAAATCTGTGGAGGAGAGTAGGCTGAAATTAAATTAGGATTAATAAAACAAATGTATTGTTCAATATGGTATCATGCCAACCGGGATCACAAATGTGAAACCAACGTCGTGCCAAACAGTAACGGGTGACACAGTATCATCCCGTTTACACGTCAACACCAAACGGATGACACGAGATTGGCACGGTTTGGCACGATTTCAGGATGGTTTTGGTATTCCAGTTTTGATGCCCACCCCTATTAGCCATAGCTCGATATTCAGCGTTTGTTGATGATATAGAGACATTAGCTTGTTTCTTGGATTTCCATGAGATAAGGGCATGTCCAAGAAAAAACACAATATCATGTAACCGACCTTATTGTGGCACGTCAACCTCCCTAATCTGAATCACAAAAAAATTTCAAGGCAAGATTGTTAAAGGCAGGAAATAATAAACCTTGACCAGGAGTACCTTTGATATATTTGAGGATTCGTAAGGTAGTATCCTAATGAAGTTTTCAAGGTTGATGCATGAATTTGCTCTCTCATGCCCCAGACCCAAGGGTTGGTGGAAATCCGGCAGCTGGTGCTTGAGAAAAAAAAAAGAAATTAAAAAAAAACCGAAACATGATTTAAAATAAACTTCTCTTATAAAAATAGCTCCAAAATCTTACAACTTTACAATGAATAAATAAAGCTCTATCACTCTCATATAATTTTGCCACAACTGGTTTAGTCCTTGTTTTTGCCCACTAATTCATCTGAAAAGTTAAACAGGGTGAAGATGAGCAATCACCATTCAGTGAGTATATTATGTAATATGACAGTCAAGTAATGCCATTTTACACACTCTACAAAAGATACACCAATCCAGATCATATCTCGATTATCCTTCATAGCATGTAACCAACCACATGACCCCTATTGGCCTCAGCATGTAACCATTAAAGTTCTCATGTTCCATACGTACTTCACAAATATTCCAATCAATATATATATGGGGTAAAAAATTGCACCAAATGTACATGCTTGACTTGAAATAGAGAGATATTTGTAAATAGAAAAAATCCACGATAATTCATGATTTTCATATTTTATCACAAAATAAGAGCTTTTAGAACATATTACATATCACCTTGATAATAAGAACCCTTAAAATAAATTCGCAAGACAACCAGGGACGGTCCTATGACTTGTACAACCTGGGCTATCCCTGTGTGGTACATCTAACACCCCGACTCCAATTATTTTCTATTTTAATTTAATTAAGGGAAAATATTAATTTATTCTTGGGTTAAGGGTAATTTTGGTCACTTTCGTATCCGGGAAGATTTTGGGACCAGTGGTGTGGTTGCGAGTGGTGTGGTTGTTGGACTTGAATCAGATTTCAAAACGGTTTTGTACCTCAACATTAAAGTTCTCATGACTTCCTTCCATGAATAACCGTCGGAACGCTCGCGGAAACGCGTGGCGTGCGGAATTAGCTTGGAACTTAGATCTCTCTCCTCCGCCACCATTTCCGATCGGAAGGTGAGGTACTTCACAGGTGGGATAGGTTTTGATAAGTGTTAAATTCATGAATTGAAACTTAGGTTTTGGCCGGTTTTCAATTTGAAATCAATATATTCTTCGAGTAGTATATATATATGGGGAAACTTCTCTAATGGCGTGGAAAAAGTTGTTTTTCGATCCTGATGAGATCCTTAGGATGTCACGAGTGCGTAGGATTTCGCGGATCTCAATTTGGATATCGTTTACATGATTTCACTTGACTTGATAAGTTCTAACCGTTGGAGTTTCCAAAGAGATATTAGGTACTCTTGTAAATCATGAATTGGAGAGCCCCGGAGAAAGTTTGGGGAATCGCGATTACCGTGCACGATCCACAATAACCTTGGAATGGGCGTCATGATTTTCATATTTTATCATTGTTTCTTGGACTGCTGATGAACCGCACTGGGCCGGGCAATACTTGTGAGTGGAGAGCTTTTAGCATATATTTTAAATGGTGGTTTTGATTTAATAAGTATTTGATTGATGGATTTGAATGTTCTGATACATCTTGGCATATTACATTGTCTATGTATAGAGTATGAGAGGTTGTTGTGGTGAGATTGTGGAAAGATGTGAAATTGAGGGATGGTTGTGAGATGTATGAGTATGGTAAGTACCATTCCCTTATTACCTTCCCACACACGTCGCACCTTGATCACGGTGTGAGACACTTTCCAATGGGAAAGTATGTATATTGCTTGAGTACCCTTAAAATAATTTGTGAGCTACATTGGCAAGTTCCGCCGGTTGGCAACCGTTAGTGTTGCCAAACAACAAGGGATTGTCTCCCCGGTCACTAGTATGGAGAGAAGTATATATTATATTAAAGTCCTAGTTATATGACTTGTATTTACGGGTTGATGAGAGTTGCCTTTGGGATTTTGTGTTTTGAGTTTTTGGTTTCTGAATTGTGAAACTGCATGCTAGAGCATTATTTTTACACGGTGGGGTTATTATGTTGATTTAAAGTATTTATTTCTGTCTACTCACATATCTGTTTTCTTGTTTTTGGAGGCATAGCTTAGTTGGCTACTACTTAATTTTGTGTTGGAATAAAAGCCTGGCAGTTGGAATGTATTTTGATGTAAATTTATAGCAGAAATAGTAAGTATCATTGTTTCGGAATGTCCGCCTTGGTTTCGGAGGAAATTCCGGGGCTGGTCCTGTCAGGATAATTGTAGTGTTACCTCTAGTTGTCGTGTGTCTATCTAACTCTATCTTTGTGATGATAAATTTTCATTTTTGAATTTTCTTACGAATTTTCTTTTCTATTAATTCATTTTTATTCATCATGGTAGACTTTACTGGCATTGTTGGTGTAAAATAGTCTTTTAAACAAATAAAATAAAAATGATATGTTGTTAAATTTTATATATATACATACATTGATCAATTTTAAGCCTAAAATCTAACAGTTCAATAAGGTAAATATATGTAATCCCACATCGACCAACGGAGATGGGGTGATGTGCCTTATATGTGCACACCCGCATCCATCTAGCACGAGGCCTTTAAAGTCGAGGAACTGAGTTGGAAGCTGCGAGCGAGGCTAGAGCAATCCTAAATAAAATACAATTTGGTATCGAATGAGATGTTGATTGTAAGATCCCACATAAATGCCTTATATATCCATCTAGCAGGAGTTTTGGGAGCTGGGCAGTATAGCAGGCTAGAGCAATCCTAAGATGGGTGACCCAGGGAAGTTGCTTGTAGCTCCGACCGTGAGGGTAGAGAGAGGGCCCAAGCGGACAATGTAACAATATAGCTCATTTTAAAATTCTGGGTCCGTCTAAAATCTCAAATTTCCTTGCATCTCTCTTTAGTCATGTTGCATCAATAAGTAGTAAATAAATAGCTCCCCAGTCCCCATTCTATCCTTGGTTGATGTGTTCGGCGGTTAAAATCCTGGGTAACAAGGCAACAACCTTATGTGTTTACACGTCCTTTAAGCAACCAAGGAATTGTGAAGATCCAACCCATATAATTATTAAAATGGTAAAACAACTATATATATAATCAATTTAAAAATATAACTAAACATAGCAAAATATTTATTCTTCTACTGGTCTTCTTATCTTCGAGGATTAATATCACACCAATGCCGGGTTCATTAAATCTACGTCCTCGCTTATCTATTCGAGAGGATTGAGGCACTTTGCATGAATTCGCATGAATCTTTATTGAACATTCCCAAAATTTCCACCAAAAGCCATTTTATAACCCAAACCGGCATCTAACAACTATGGCCTCCGGCCTCATGTAGCAAGACTGTTCTTAAAATAACTTAATGCATCAAACATGCATATAACAACTTCAAAATCTAAATCAAACCTTCTAAATCCTTCACCCACGTGCTCACTTTCGGTCAGTCTCAATTCAACCAAGTTTTAGGTAAGACCACCTAAGTAAACCTAGTAACTTCAGGCTCTAACGCCACTGCTAAGGGATCAAGCCACACGTAGCTCTTGTATCCTGGACTCCTAATATCAAATAAACCATTACCACCACACAATTACATACATTCTAATATTTATCCATCACAACCCATCAAACACAATCACAATATCCTAATATCACAAATAAAACCGCCTCGTCATGTCAACACGCTCGCATCCAGAGCTCCCTATTTATCGACGCACTCCGCCAACAGCTAATCCAAAGTCAGCTACACATTCTCAACTCCCCAGCACCACACAACCACATTCTCTAATCCAAAGACGCGTCTCACACCGGCCTCAAGCATTCTGATCGTCGGGGCCTTGCCACGATTAGCGGCTAATTGCTGCCTGTTCCAAAGCTGCGCGTGCAGGGACCACACCTGGGCTCGGTTCCAAGGCGGTGACGAGGATAAGCATGATCACAAGATGGGGCAGGTGGCGTGGGTAGTGCGATAAAATTTCAATCGCTTTGTTTACCTTTATCCATCCACACAATTTAATATATAAAATATAAATTCTACTTCTATACAAGCCTCAACCCTGGCAAAGCAGGATAATATTTTGATCAACAACGCCCAAGACCTGTCACTAAGGTCATTATAACCCTCCTAAAGATAGCTAGTCAACCCGGGGTCAAACTACCCACTTCAAACAGGCCCGCGGGGCCCACGGATAACAAGGCAAGGTCTAGGACACACGTCCTGCAAGTTTGGTCCTCGGACGGTCGGATCGCTCACGATCGCGATCGGACGTACTAAAACCCTAACCCTTTATTTCTCCGGAGTACGTCCTTTAAGCGAACCAAGGAATTTCAGGACCATCCGACGGTAGCGAACCCGGAAAATACGCGATATGCGATATCCGTTCGGAACTCTGTATCCAAAATGAGATCCGAGCATTATCCATCCAATGGGACAAAAATGCCCCTGCTTAAAGCGATTTCGCGGAAATCCTCCAAATCGTGAGCCAAGATACATACACCTAATTTGGAGTCACTTTTGTTCTTGGACATACCCCAAAAACTGACCGGAATGGCCGGAAATCACAAAAAATACATATTTCGCTACTAGCCTAATTATTAAAATGATCATGCGAAAAACAACTATATCTATAAAATATAATCAATTTAAAAACCAAAAATATTTCTAAACATGCCACTGAGCTTCTTTTTTGCGTTACAACTCAGAAGCTACGTGTCTACGAACTCATCTATTCTAGCGGTCGAATTCCCAAATATATATATATATAACTTCTCAATTCCATTTAAATTAATTAAACATGGGATAAATTTGGGGTCTTCACACGCTCAATATTCGAACGAAACAGGCTATGTCAGGCCTTGTGATAGTGAGATAAATTAGTCTACCAACTAGTCTTTTGTACTTAGTTGGATTATGCAACAATGCTCCATCTGTGGGAGTAAGTTTCAAATTATGTTCCATTATAAACTTGTCTGGGTGTGTCCTCAGAAGTCCCGAATCTTGCAAAATATCTAGTGCATATTTTCTCAGAGACATAAAAACTTTCTTGGAATGGGAGAATTCAACACCAAAAAAATATTTCAAATTTCCAAGATCTTTGACGCGGAAACGTTTAAGAATGAATGTTTTGAGATGTTCCATTTTTGAAGATCATTGCCTGTGATAAGTATGTCGTCAACATAGATAAGTACTACAGTAAATGAAGTGCCTTGAGCTTTGGTGAAAATGGAGTAATCAACCTTTGATTGTTGATAAGCAGCTTCTAAATGATGTCTGAAAAAGTGGAGAACTAGTTTCTAGAAGCCTATTTGAGTCCATAAGGGGACTTGTTGAGCCGACATACAGTGTTCTCCCTCGTCGACGAAGACCAGGAAGAGGTTCCATCTATACCACTTCAAGCAAATTGCCATGAAGAAAGACGTTTTGAACCAGTGATAGGCAATAGCAACAATTAGCAGACAACGGAGGGTGGTGAGTTTGGCTATAGGAGAAAAGGTTTCTTAGTAGTCAATGCGCTCAACTTGAGTGTATTCTTTAGCAACAAGGCGAGCTTTGTAGCACTTAATGGTGCCATCAAACCTGCATTATTGTAAACCCATTTGCAACTGATCGGTTTATGGCCAATGGGTAGAGGAACCAAACTCCAAGTGTTATTGTGTTGCAAAGCCTCTAATTATGTACTCATGGCATGTTGCCAATTTGGATCAAGGATAGCCTGAGCATATGATGTAGGTTCAGTGTGACCAGAAATGTTAGTAAGAAAAGAAGAATGTTGTCACGCCCCAACCCTCGGATTTACAAAACCTTGGGTTAAGACGTGATTCACACCTTAATTATAGAATTTAATAAAAACTATAACTAAAATGTAAAGAAAAATATTTAAATAATAAAATAAATATTTCACATAGAATATTCAATAGAAACGACAACATCTGAAACCTTAAAAATATTACATTATTTTACAAGTTATAACTACTCGAGAGTTTACTAAAGAGTAGCTCATTATTCATCCACAAGCTATAACACACTCTATAGACATACCAAAATCATCACAAGCTCTAGATTTCAAGTTCGGTACCTGCAAAATCTATTAGGAGGTGAGCGAAACCACAGCTTAGTAGGGACATAAACATTTTTACGGTAAATTGATATAATTAAATTAAGTGACATGCAATCACACAACCAAATATCATATTAATAATATTAATGCATGAATGCTCTTCATCTAATCTCGTTAATTCATATAACTTGACAAGCAGACCTACACGTCACATACCATGCTTATACCACTTGGTCGAATGCCCATTTATATGAACTAACACTCATTTCAACCATCCCATAATTCCCCTTTTGTTAGTCATCTTGTCTAACTCCCTGTCGTCAGTCCCGAACACCTAAAAATCATGTGCACAGTGGGATCCCTGAGACTTGGTACCTGCCAAGAGTTAGACTCAACTACACAAAAGACTATTTCCATTACCCTATTTTCCATATTATTTTCTCAACTCAACAACTCCAACAAATTACCATAACATGAGATAATTATGCCAATATTATTCAAATAGTTCAAAATACGTAAATATCTTATATCAAGAACATTATACAATATCACAATTAATAGAGCTCACGAAATTTAATTAGATTAATCCCCGTAAAGGCCCTCAAGAAACCCCTACCTTGAACGTAAGATAACTTTACAATCCAACACCTTGAGTTCCTCCAAAGTCTTTCTTGTTTAACGCTTTCTAATATTTTTCCTCCTCTTTCCTCTCTCTATCACTTTCTTCTTCTATAATGCGTTACCATGCATGTCCTAAAAACTAAGTTAAGGAAATGATTCCTATTTATAGTACAATAAGAGTCGGCTAAAGATGATATAGGAGGGGAAAGTCGGCATATCAACTAAGTGGTGTCAATTGGCATGCGCATATGACTGTAATGTTGCCAGCTATAAGAAAATATAGCAGGAGGTGTTCAAAGCTAAGTAAACTCAAGATATGCAGATGACAACTCACAAGGTGATTGTGCTCCTTGCTTGGCTATAAAAGAAATGAATATGTCTATCACTAATATCAATCAAAGTTGATCACTACAAACCTTAACTTAGCCACCAAGTATTAATAACATGCAGGAGTTGCAACGAAAATAAAACATATCCATATATTTATTTAAAGTATATATTCATTAGTGATAATATTTATGAAAGTATAGCACGTAATTTTTTTATATGTACATATATATATATATATAGACTTAACTATCTATGTTAATAACTAAATATTCCCCAATATATATATATATATACAGAGAGCTTCCATTGAGGATCCCTTAAATAAGCTTATTTGAGGGACACCATTGTAGGGCCCATTCCGGATTGTATTTCACTAATCCAAACCGTCTATTTTGTAGATATACATTCAAAGATCATTTCTACAAAAAATCACTTGAATCCGATATCATTTGACCATTCAATTGATTTATTGAAATTTTAGTATTTTCTTGAAGCACCGTGTTCATTGATTTTGTAGGACACAATTGGATGTCGAAATGGTTTCTGATTTGTCTAATTTTTTGTAAGGATGATCTATGAATGAAGACCTAAAAAATAGATGGTTTGGATCATTGGAAAAAAAATTATAGGGTACCCTAAAGGGCGTCCCTCAAATAAAATTATTTGAGGGATCCTCAATAGAAGGGGACTGTATATATATATATATATATATGTGTATGTGGTTTCACAAATGTGCAAAAGACAAACGGGAGTATGAAAGGAAGTGGGAAAGTGGATATCAAGTACCTGATGCAGAACAAAGCACCAAGGTTAAGTGACTAACTTGGTTGAACATGTGGTAATCTTTATGCCATACAAGAGGTTGCTTAGGGCGAAGTGACTGGCGTGGAAGGGGAACAGAAGGAGTTGGTTTGGCGGGATGGTTAGGCATTAGAGAGAATTCTAAGCGGGTGAAAAAGGCAAGGTTGGATCGGCTAGAAGAAGGGATAGGTCTGATGGGACGTGTAAGGAGGGCTGGGGTGATACGGTCGGATAAGGTTGTCAAGATTGGCGGGTCTCGTGTGCACGGGTCACGAGGTGACGCTGCCTGGAGGCGTGTCAGGTGGGCTTGGCTCAGTGGGTTGGGTGTGCTGGGCCCAGTGGTCCATCGTCACAGCCAAGAGGTGGAAAGTTGGGCTGCACAAAACTAGGAGTAGTGGGGTTGGGAATTTAGGAAAAAGGAAAAGTGTTTTCACAAAACTTGACATTACGACTTACAAGAAATTTCTTGGTCTCTAAATTGTAAAGTTTGTAACCTTTCTTACCAGTGGGGTAGCCGACAAAGACGTAACGTTGAGCACAAGGGTCAAATTTATGAGCAGGCTGCACAACCGTTGCATAACAGAGGCAACCAAAAACTCTCAAGTGATCAAATGATGGTGGGTTATTGTATAGTAGTTCAAAAGGGGATTTGGTGGATAATAGTGGGAAGGGTGGGCAGTTAATAAGATAGACAGCAGTCAAGACACATTCACCTTAGAAAGTAAGAGGTAATTGGGATTATTGGAAATGCAATGCGCGCTACAATGAGAATATGGTGATGCTTGCATTCAAGAACTTCATTTTGTTGTGAAGTGTAAACAAAGCATTGATATTTGATGCCTGTAGTTTGGAAAAAATATCTCATTGACAGAAATTTAGAACCATTGTCTACTCGGATGGCTTTAATAGTGGCATGAAACTAAGTACAAGCAAATACGACAAAGGATTTGAGAATATTTTGTGTCTCAAACTTGTGTTGCATCAGAAACAGCCATGTGCCACTAGTAAAATCATCTACAATGGTAAGAAAGAAACGTGCTCCTGAATGTGTGGGAACTTTGTGTGGACCCTAGATATCACAATGTAACAAATCAAAAGCAGCATGTGTTTTTATGTAAATGTGTGGGAACGTTTATGATCAGTGTTCTTTAATAAATGTTTTAATTGTGTAAATGAAATGTTAGCGTGATCCAGTTGGTAATCAAGTGCCTGTAGTTGTACACATTCCAAAAATTTTGCGGTTTGAAAAGTGGCTGAGAGAGTGGATGACGTACAAAGAATTTGTTTGTTTCTTACTCGGGGGGTTGTATCCCCTACAATTTACTATGCAGCTTTGCTATATATTTTTTTTCTGTTTTAGAAATAATGCAGTTATAATAACTATAGAATTTGGTTGTTTTCTTTTGGGATTTATGCATTTCGATTTGAACAATGATGAAATTGGAATGTCATGAAATGTAGATAAAGATTCATATAAGTTTTCTAAGCATACAATTTATGAAACCTCCTACATGTGTGCATGAGCAGGAGCGCGAATCTATTTAAGAAATCTCGGAGAACATCAAGGCTCATTCAAATACCCTTGAGACTTTCCGGGAGGATCACTCTGGCCAAGCTGCATCAATTGAAGAGAGGGCACGGGATACCTTCCAAAACCAGTATGCAGTAAGCTGTTTTTTCTCACAACTTGTCATTATGATGATGAGGATTAATGTACTTATCACTCATGATTATCTTCAGGAAGTGGATATACTTTGTGCCTGATATGTAAGAAAAGTAACTGAGACTGGAAATTTATCCCACTGGTTTAGTATACATGCGCATTTGCAATTCAGTTCATGAGTTTGGTGATTAATATGTAGGATTATGAACCTAGTGGGTCTACACCCGAAAAGACTGAGCCAGAAGTTCCAAGCAAGGGCACGATCGAGTCATTTCGAGCCATGCCTATGGAAGCTCTTGTTGAGGAATTCCGGGAAAACCATTCATACGAATCATTTGCCAGATAACACTTCGGTCTATAGATAATAAGGTTGTATCTATTTCAAGCATATCCTGTCGTAAAGCTTAACGAAAAAACAAACATCCAACTCTAATCCAATAAGGAAAACAACTCCAAATACTCATAGATATCTTCATGCAACCGTCTGGATTGCTATATATAGATAACCCAAGGCCTATTTATCCCAAAATATTTCCCGATCTTTTTCAATCTAGTTCCTTCCCCTTGATACATTCTCTGCAGGCTCTAATGGATACTATGTTCAATAAAAAGTTGGCTCTGGTTTTCGTCTTTGTTGCTTCTGTTTTTCTGGTCATAAACAACAATGGAGTTGGGGCCTCACACAACATATACTCCAGGCTTCAGAATGCTGCTGCCGTTGAGGTGAACCAACTCCATAGAACTGGGTATCACTTTCAACCTCCCAAGCACTGGATTAACGGTAAGCACAATACGAATACGAACTGTGTTTTATATAAATTCTATCATCCCTTTAACCATTGATTATTAATGTTACACTCACTCACTTTAATCTTGTGTTTTTTTCCATGCCGGCCAATATTCTGATAATTACCAACAGACCCAAATGGTGAGTACTCTTTCCCCCACATTGAATTCATGTAAATTTGGAATTAGTGCTTAATTATTGAAGACTTTTTGCCACCTTTTTTTTCCCCCCAAAAAAATCTAGAAATATAACCCTCAAATTAATTTCTCTTTTGCAAATTTACAGCACCCATGTACTTCAATGGTATCTACCACTTGTTCTACCAGTACAACCCCAAAGGTGCAGTGTGGGGCAACATTGTGTGGGCTCACTCAGTATCTAAAGATCTCATCAACTGGGAAGCCCTCCCCCCGGCCATATACCCTTCCAAACCCTTTGACATAAACGGCACTTGGTCCGGCTCCGCCACCATTCTCCCAGGCAACAAGCCCATCATCCTCTACACAGGACTTGACGCGGACAAGCGTCAGATCCAAAACTATGCCGTTCCTGCCAATTACTCCGACCCCTTCCTTCGTGAATGGATCAAACCCGATGACAACCCCCTAGTAGTCCCTAGCCAGGAGATGAACTCGAGCCAATTTCGTGACCCAACAACTGCATGGTGGCATAATGGTCATTGGAGGATTTTGGTGGGTGGCAAGAGAAAGCATAGAGGGATGGCTTGGTTGTATAGAAGTATTGATTTCAAGTACTGGGTGAAGGCCAAGCACCCTCTTCACTCTGCTCCCGAAACTGGCATGTGGGAGTGCCCCGACTTTTTTCCTTTGGCATTGAATGGGAGGAGTGGAGTGGACACATCAAAAGTTGGTGAGGATGTGAAACATATTTTGAAAGTGAGCCTTGATGAGACTAGGTATGAGTACTATACACTTGGGAAATATTTTCCGGAGAAAGATAGGTATGTGCCTGATAATACTTCGGTGGATGGTCGAGCTGGGTTGCGATTGGATTATGGAAACTTTTATGCTTCCAAGACTTTCTTTGATCCTTCAAAGAATAGGAGGATTTTGTGGGGTTGGGCTAACGAGTCAGATGCTGCTGACGATGATAAAGCTAAGGGATGGGCTGGAGTTCAGGTACATGATTTATTTTGTATTTTTTTTCATTCGATTAAGGACATGTTCCGGGATTGAGATTGAGTTGGATTATGAGGTAAAATTGGATTGGAGAGCATAACACTAATCCAATGATATGTTGGATTGAAGTGTGTTATTTACATGGCCTAACATGATTTGACATAATCTCATCCAAGTGAAAACAAACTCTTTGGTGGGATTCATAATCCAATCAGATTTGGGTCTAGTAGTATTAGACATAATCAAATCCATGTTGTTTTAAGACCACCAAACATCTTACTAGGATTGTGAATTGCTTCCAATCATATAATCCAACTCACCAACTGATCCCATAGTTTTATTTCTCCTTACTTTGTATAGCAATTATATATGTGCACTACCATATATACTAAGATGGCTTCATTTTTTGGATTGTTATAATTTTGTAGACAATTCCAAGGGTGGTGTGGCTAAGCCCCGACGCTAAACAAGTGGTGCAATGGCCTATCAAAGAATTAGAAACTTTGAGGGGGCAAAAGGTGGACATGAGCAATCAAAATGTGGAACAGGGACAGCATGTTGAAGTAAAAGGAATAACTGCTGCTCAGGCCGACGTTGAAGTTACCTTCTCCTTGGGGAGTTTGGACAAAGCCGAGGAGTTTGATCCTAATTGGGCCAACCTCGATGCCCAAACCGTCTGCAGCCTAAGGCGTTCAGATGTTCCAGGTGGCGTCGGTCCATTCGGGCTCTTGACACTGGCTTCTCAAAACCTGGAGGAGTTTATTCCTGTCTTCTTTAGAGTTTTTAAAACAAAAGAGAATAAGCATAAGGTTCTCATGTGCTCTGACTCAAAAAGGTTTGTCTTTGTCCTACTCTTCTTAATTTATTATCGAAAAATGATAGTAATTTATAATATCTGATACATTGTTGATATTTGATAACATCGACCTACTTCCATTTTTCTGTACTCACCGTGGAACTATTCCTTCACATTGGTTAACCCTTAATTTTATTGGATGTGACAGTTCTTCATTGAGGCCGTTTAATGAAAAGTTGTATAGACCATCATTTGCTGGCTTTGTAGATGTAGATTTATCTGCTGATAAGAAGATTTCATTGAGGAGTTTGGTGAGAAAACTTAAGCCCTTCACTTCCTTTCTCAATTTTGTACCTCATTTATATTAATTAATGAATTAATAACCAATTTGTAACTTTTTTTTTTCCTTTTCTGCAGATTGATCATTCGGTTGTTGAAAGTTTTGGAGCTGGAGGAAAAACATGCATCACATCAAGGGTTTATCCCACACTAGCCGTTAACGATGCTGCACACTTGTTCGTCTTCAACAATGGAACTGAGCCTGTTACTGTCCAGACGCTCACCGCATGGAGTATGAATGCTCCTCAACAGATGAACCAAAACTTAGAATTCTGAGCATATATAGAATGTTTAGGATTTAATCTCAAGAAAATTTATGCTTGGTTTAATTAATCATGTACTTATATTGTAACATTTCTTCATTAATGAAGTTGATTTTCGAATCAAAGAAAGGAAAAAGGAGAAAGAATTAATGCATATTAAGGCACAAAATATATGTCTTTAAACTCCTGATTGTGAATTCATGTTTGCCTTGTTGCTCAAAACAGAGGCCCAACTAAAGCAACAACACACTTCTGGAACCCACAATTTTTTCCACAAAATAAGTTTTTCACCTTTGTGATTTGAAACCTACCCTTATGTATAAAATAAGTTTTTCAATAAAAACTGTTAAAATTTGAATGGAAAACACACAAAAAGAAGAAACTCATGGTTGAGGAAGTTTCATAACTAAAATTTCTCTCCACCCAAAATGGAGGTTGAAATTATAAAAAAACCCAACACCAAAAACACTTTATAAACACACCCAAAACCCATCATTACACACACTCAAAACCCATTTATAAACACACAATCAAAAAAGTTGACGAATTTTGGGGTTGATTTTGGGTGTGTTTCTATGTTTAAATAGTGCTTGGTTTTTTTTATAAATACATGTCTAGGATTGGGTTTATTTATAAATTTGTAAAAAAAAAAACAGATAAATATTTTTTAAAATTAATGAACATTCTAATTGAATGAAAAAGTTAAAAGATAAAAAGAAACTATTATAAAAAAATAAAAAATAAAAACCCAAACCCATTACACCATCTCTCTCTCTCTCTCTCTAACCCAAAACCCAGTCCCCTCCTGGCCAAAACAACGCCCCCATCCTTACCCAATCATCACCATTTCTCTCCAATTCAAAACTCCACTGCGCATCGTGCTTCTCATTCTCTCTCCTCCTTCGATTCCATACCTAAAAACCCATCTCCTCTTCACTCACCAAAAAAAGAGTAAACAGATTTTTTTTATTTAAAAAAAAAAAAAAACTAACGTTAATTTTGTGGGAGATGTTAAAATTTTCTCTTAATTTTTTTAACAAAGTGGAAACAAAAGCTAGTTTGTCCAATGCATTTAATAAGGGTAAATTTGGAAAACAAAAGATGCATTGTCAAATGTATTAATGACATTGTTTTAAGTGTAGATAAAGTAGCACATGTCATAAAGAGAAGGTTAGAGAGAGGTTGCTAGCAGTTAGGGGAATTATTTTGGCATTCAAGTATTTTTTATTTTTTTTTGGGGGTGCAAAAGGCGTCAATATATTATTGAATAGGATCGTTTGACTAACAAAGTAGCCTATTCTCCTCCGTATAACCGATACAAAAAGAAATTAAAGGGCTAAACTCAAATTTTCACCCTCCAAAATACAACTATTCAGAGAAATTTTTCCTCCAACCTTGAGGACTTTCATAATTTGAGTCTGCAACTTTATTAAATTATAAAGAGTAATTTTTGCTATTACATGATTTATTTTTTTGAACATAAAATTTTTTGTTCAAATTGGTGGGTATTTATAGAGTTTAGGATATGTTTTGAGGTTGATCGTTAGACTTTGATCCAGCCAAAATTTAATATCAGCCGTTGACAAAGTAGCCATTTTATATGCAGCCTCAATTTTTAAGTTGCCTAGGCTTTGACTCCTTGGGGTAGTAATCATTTGCTAAGTATGAGAAATGGTTTGGACTGGAATCTGATGAAATTCCACCCCAAGAATGGAGAGCACATGGTCTTAGTGTTTTTTATAATTATTAAATCTTCATTATCCATATAACCGGTGGAGATTGAAATGTGTGAACAAATATATTAATTTTAAATTACTAAAGTGGAAGAGGGCGCACGTTTTCAAAAAAAACGTCTACATAATCATCATTTATTGACACCAAGAAATTTGACAAAACTGAAATAAAATACAAATGAGTTAGAATTTTCGTGGAGTAAATTAGAATTTTCGTGGAGTAAATATGACTTTTTTACTGAAAGTAGTATAACGTGCATGATGGGGATGATGACACATGCATGGATGTGCAATCTCTACCCTCTTTTTTCCAACTCCATGAAAAAGGAAATGAACGCGGTAGGTAAACTTGAAACTTCAACGATATAAAAATAAATAAATAAAATAAAAGTGAACACTTTTTCTTTCCTATATATATAACATAGAAGAAATATATTTGCAATTCTGTCGAAAACTAGTCCTAGTGAGAAAATGGCAGCCAGTGTTGATGCAAGTTCAAGCTCATATGATCGCATGAAGGAAGTGAAGGAATTTGACGAGTCAAAGATGGGAGTCAAAGGCCTCTCCGATTCCGGCATCACTTCCATCCCTCAAATTTTTGTCCACGACCCTCAAACCCTATCCGACCTCAAACCCTCCTCCAACCCAACTGCCGCTGTCATACCCACCATCGACCTCTCCCACATCACCTCCCCTGCCCACCGCCCCGATATCGTTGACCAGGTCAAAGCCGCCGCGAAAACCTTTGGCTTCTTCCAGGTCACCAACCACGGGGTGCCCGTCTCATTCCTAGACGAGACAGTGAACTCGGTCAAAGCTTTCCACGAGCAGCCCCTTGAGGTGAAAGCCAAGTACTACAAGCGAGATGAAGGAAAGGGAGTTATGTATGCCAGCAACAACGACTTGTACCGTACAACCGCCGCCAGCTGGCACGACTCGCTGCAGATGTGGATGGGGCCGGAGCCGCCCAACGTGGAGGAGATCCCGGAGGTGTGCAGGGAAGAGTTGGTTGAATGGGATTTGCATGCAACCAAGGTGGCTGATGACGTTATGGAGTTGCTCTCGGAAGGGTTAGGTTTGGAGCGTGGGAGGTTTAAGGAGCTGACGTTTTCGGATTCAAGGGCGCTTGTGGGGCACTGCTATCCTTACTGTCCTCAGCCTGATCTGACGGTAGGGATTAAGGCGCATACGGATCCCGGGATCTTGACGGTCTTGTTGCAAAACCATGTGCCGGGGTTGCAGGTTAGGCATGAGAATGAGTGGTTGGATGTGAAGCCTGTGCCTGGTGGTTTGATCATTAACGTTGGAGATTTTCTTCAGGTAAATTCAACTCTGAATCTAATATTTTGATTGATAATCTAACAACATAACACATGTAAAACTCTAATACACCGATGCGGCATGCCGATCTAGTGTGGGTTTATAATCTGGTTGGATTCAATAGATTTGCATCGTCATTTCGTACTTACGGTATAGGATACACACCATAACTTTGTTTTTTCTTAACAAGCGGTCTCTTTCTTATTAAAAGAAATAATAATAAAAGTTTAAGCTTTTGTTTTGTTATTTCAATAAAGCATGAAAGTGAAGGGAGTATCAAATCTTATCTTCTTGTTAAAATAATAAGTAAAATGGACTTCCAATTAATTAACTTTCTCATGGTAACTATATTTTGTCAAAGTTTGGTTGGGTCCAAATAAGACTCTGTGTTTGTGGTGAGGCTGCAGATAATCTCAAATGGGGAGTATAAAAGTGTGCAGCACAGAGTGCTGGCCAACTCCAGGAAGGAATCTCGGATTTCAATTGTGATATTTTTCAACCTAGCCAAATGGAGGGAAGATGGTTACTGTGGCCCTCTTCCAGAGCTTCTGTCACCTCACAACCCGCCAATTTATCGAGACTTCACGCCCCAAGAATTCCTTGAAAATTTCTATGGTAAAGGAATAGATACCAAGTCTCTGATTCAGAAAATCACAATACGAAACTGATATCCATCTATCTGTTTCCATCGTGATATTAAACTATTCATTCGTGAGGTATGCGTAATTATAGTGTGGTACTGTAATACAATCACGTGCGCTATGCGTAATTATAGTGTGTGCGCTATGCGTAATTATAGTGTGGTACTGTAATAATACAATCACATGTATAACTATATTCTATTAACAATATAGCGTTGAGTTTTTTCAATATCTTGGAAGGGCCTGTGCTTTTCTTTCTTGGTATTTTGAGGCCCATCCATTTGCAAGGGTTTAAGATTCTAATAGATCATGCAGAATATGTAACAAAGAAAAAAATGTGCACTCGAATTTTACAATAAAACATAACAAAATGGAATAGGTAAGGATTGAGGCACCAGGAGACCTCAAATACAACTTACAAGGGTTAAAAGAAAAAGGGCTGAATAGCGAGGGAAAAAATGGGTCAGTCTCAGATGTTGGGAGCAGTTGGAACTAGTAAGAAACCAGCTCTTCCTCGGACGTCCAAATTGAGCAAATGGATTATAATACCACTTAATGACGACCACCAAAGAGAAAACATTTCCTTCAGTTTTCTTTCGGGAATCAACATAAACCGAAAGGGAAATGTAACATCCCAAGTCTTAAACACGACTGAATAAAGACTTGACATTTCCTTTTCAATTAGGTAGGCTATTGACATTGGAAATTTAACAATGCCATAGCTAAAAAAATGAAACTGGCCAAGCAAAGGAAAAGAAAAAACCTAGCTGCATTCACATCACACAAAGCTCGACCGAAAGGAAAATTCAAGCAGCATCTGGAAACCAGATAACAAGGCAAATATAAACCAAGAGACCAAAATTATCCCAAAATTCATATATCTTAATATAAACTGCACTTGTTTAACTCCAAATACAAAGCAAATGACTTAACCGAATTGCAAAATTCGAACTCCAGTCTAGACAAGGGGAAAATTACTAGAACAATAGTCTATTTGACCTTCTTCTTTGGCCTCAACTGCAAGAAAACGAAAAAACACAGCTTCAGTTCAGAACAGAAAGAGATCCTAAGCAATCAATCATAAACTTATGCAATTCTCTGATCAAACTTCAAATGCTAAATAAATAAAAACTAAACATGTCCAAGGAAAGATAAAAGTACCTGGTTGCTGTGGCCACACTTCTTCTTCCTACAGTTCACTGCCCTTGGATGCAGCCGAGCATAACATCTAAAAAACCAGAAAATATATAAAATTAGATGCGCGTGGGACAATCATACAACATCAAATATTGACAGACCAATCAGGGAAATATGGAAATAAAATTGGAAGCCACAATACCATACATTGAACATAAGTGCAACACTATAGAGCATTTGATTCAACATGAACCTCTACTCTCTTCATGCAGAAAGTTTTCACACAATTTGGTTAGCCCAAATCTAGTAAGAAAATTTAACAAGACCAACATTTTGACCCACCCATGATATCAACTTAAAATAATTTATGTCAGCTGTTAAAGTTAAAGAGTGGAATAAACGTTGAAACATGCATAAACTTAATTCATTCCAGCAGAAAAAGGAGTTTAAGTAATTGTCCCAAAAGTTAAGCTCATGAGCTGCCGCAACCTTAGAATGATGCCCCACCACACCCACAAGATTAACTCACACTAAATGGATCCAGCCAACAAATCTGACGAGTGGAGGTAGAAATGGGAACCAAATTTATGAATATATTTAAAGAAATTAATTAATATCACAAACGGTTAGCTTAAATTAGTTAAGCCAACTTACTCTGCCCTATTCGCATATCAAATCTCAATTAACTATAGGACCAAAATGCAGCAAGTGTTTCACATAGCTATGATATACAGGGTTTACAAAGAAAATATAATAATAACAAAATAATGTCCCACTCATGAAAATCAGCTGCAAGTGATTGAGCCCAGCTGACAAAGTTAAGAGAATGGAAATTTGTATTGGGACAAGTATAACCTCAATTACACATTATCAAAAAAGGAGGCTAAGTAATTGTCCCATAAGTTTTCTAAATCAAAATTTAGAACTAAATCAATAACAGCCTACGACAAGAAAACCCAAAAAAAATCTCAGTAATTCACATCATTTACACATAAACAAACAGATTTGAGATGAAAAAGAACATTACTTTCTGCAAATCATTTTGTCCTGGTTGTACTTGCGAGCCAAAGCCATCAAAGAAGGCTCAATAATACCTCCACGGAGCCTCAGAACAAGATGAAGAGTCGATTCTGAAACAAACAGAGCAACCAAATTAGACTCCATAATCAAAAATCAAACCAATCAATCCAAAAACCCAGATAAGAAAAAGGAAAACTGACCTTTCTGGATGTTATAGTCAGCCAAGGTGCGGCCATCTTCAAGCTGCTTGCCAGCAAAAATCAAACGCTGCTGGTCTGGTGGAATGCCCTCCTTGTCTTGGATCTTGGCCTTGACATTGTCGATGGTGTCGCTGCTCTCGACCTCGAGAGTGATGGTCTTCCCGGTTAGGGTTTTCACGAAAATCTGCATCTTGCTCTGCCTCCGTCTGAGACTCAGTGAGAGGCGGAAATGGCTTCGTCAGGGTTTTATAATCTTTGTTTCTAGGGTTTCATTTCGCTACGAGACAGGGCTTGACCCGAACGGACCCGATGTAGTTGGGCCGGTTGCTTAGAAGCGTAACTAATCTGGATTGGGCCCTATTTTGAGAATTCTACACTTGCACTAGATTTCAACATTTTTCTTTTTAGAACCATTCTTTTTCTTCAAATGATCAATATTGCTAGTGACACCATTTTATTACACTGAACTTTTGGACACCAATTCATGTAGCAGTTTTTCGTTTGCTACGAGTAAATAAGGTTAACAGTTATTCCTATCCTGGTATCCCCCGGACTTTAAGAGCATGTCCAGCAGCGCTACCAATTCAGCCCGGCAAGCCCTGGGTCCCACCAGCCAAAGGCAAGCCCAAGGGCAGATCATGTCTGGGCTCAAGCCCGAAGGCGCTGACATTAGTGGTGAGGTCACGCTTATGTCAGCGAGTAAAAAAAAACCAAAAAATTATGGATGTTGTCCTTATAAATATATAACAATTTTATTCACTTTTCACACCAAATCCTCATACAAACTCTTCTCCTTCCAATATTTGTAAATTGTAATCATTTTTTTTCTTGCATTTGTAAATTGTTTATATTTTCTTCCATATTTATTTTTTTCTTGCATAATCATTTTATTTCTTGCATTTCTAAATTGTTTATATTTTGTTGCATATTCTTTTTCTTTTTTTTTATTTGCCTTTGCCCTTACCTTTTGGGATGGAACCATAAAAGGCAAGGCTGATACTATACACGTGAATAGTAACAGCCCTTACCTTGTCTTTGCCTTAGCCTTACATGCTCTAATGAGCCAATGCGTAAGTCTTATAAAACACAATAAGTTTAGTCCTAGAATACCGAACAATGACTCGGTCACTTTTTCAATTTAATTGAAACAATCCAATCAAGTTCAACACACCAGCGTATAGAGAGAAATGGGAGTATTTAATTTGTCTCTAACATTACTATTGGACTGAGAAGCTTAGTAATTGTATGTCCTGCTCAACCACAGGTAGTGAAATTAACACTGCTCTAGTAGAATTTTTGTGTAAGCGTCCCTTTCGTTCTTTTATCCTCACACACGGTAAGGTTTCGTTAAACTTGACAGCCTTCAGTGTTTAGATTTCATGATTATTTCAGTGGCTACCTATTTTCTAATTAATAGCATCCGATTATTTCAGCTCAATAAGGAACAAAACATAGAATCCAGCATCCGATTAAAAACCTTGAAGAAACAAGTGAATAACAGCATTTGATGTGTAAAGCTCAAATGATAATTGTCAACCAAATCAAATTCTAGTTCTCTTTTCCGGCACAATAATCTAACTAGGTTTGAAACTACATCCGAGCCGATAACAAGGCTGATAATAATTTTTTTTATCCAAAACAGAAATATCCCAGAAACCACATCGCCAGCAAAAACCACACAATTGAAAGCAATCACAACCTTCTTCCCCTTCTGCCACCCTTTCTACGAGTGCTGTCAGTGGGAATTGGAGTCACATCCTCTGCCAAAACAGGGAAAAAAAAAAACATCAAGAACTGCACTCAGGATTGAAAATTACAAAACCAGCACCTCAAATGTTTAACTTAGAAACCCAAAGTAATTATCGTATATCAGGCATGAGCTCTAAGTGCTTTACATAGGTCCTCTAAAAGCAGCAAAGCCATAAGACCAAATTTCCAGAATTACCAATCATCACTTGGGCGTTCAAAGCATCAGGAGAGGCACAGAACACATTTAAAACCAATAGTGGGAGAAAAGGGTAAAAAAGATATGGATGCATAATAAATTTAGCAAGGCAGACAGAAATAAAACAGCAAAGGAAATTACCAATACGACCAATTCTCATGCCAGAACGAGCCAGGGCTCTGAGTGCGGATTGGGCACCAGGACCAGGAGTCTTAGTCTTGTTCCCTCCAGTAGCCCGGAGCTTTATATGTAAAGCAGTAATGCCAAGCTCCTGCAAAATCAGTACTAAGAGTCAAGAAGCAGTTTTCTGCATAATATCAAATTACCATCAACAAGCGGGGTAATGCAGTAGCCAATTGACATAATCATCCACCAAGGCATATAATTCAAAGTATACAACTGAAAACCAGTAGACGGAAAACATGCAGACCTTGCACCGTTGAGAAACATCCTGAGCCGCAAGCATGGCTGCATATGGTGATGATTCATCTCTATCAGCTTTCACCTTCATACCACCTGCATTTGGGAAAAAGGTGATAAGGTATTATAGCAACAGCAGAGGCATAATCAAAAGAAAATTATCTTTGAAATGCCAGGACTAAATTGCCCGGTTTATGAAGAACATTAACAATGAAGAAAAAAAAACAAATACATTAATATTTGAGCACCCATCATTCATACATTCATACACATCACTAGTTTTGATGAAAAAGCTCTACAATTAATTATGGGTTGACTCAATTACTGGGGGGAATTCCAACCATGTAATTCCAAAGCAAAAAATACCAAAACATGATTTCAATTAACAAAAGAGAAGTTGAATATTATACCAGTGATGCGAACAAGTGTCTCCCTTCCAGACAGGTCAGTTACATGCTGCAATTAGAAAACAAGAAATTTATATATAACTTAAACTACAAGTAATCATGGTTACAAGATAAAAGAAGAATATGATAGTGCTTACAATGAATGTATCATTAAATGAGGCAAAAATATGAGCAACACCAAAAGCATGCTCTCCATCCCGGAGAGCAGGTCCGAGAGTGACATTTTCCTCCTTGGACTCCCTGGTCTTCCTTCTCGACTACAAAACCAATTGAAAGAAGAAAAAAAAAATCAAAACTTCATACAAGTAATTGAATGGTTCTAAGCTTAATCCATAGTAGAAATGATAAAGCGCATCGGAAAATTATATTATAAACAAGATCAAAATACAAAGTTGCTGATAAATCTACTCCTCTGAAAAAATACACCACGAAAGTTGAATCATGTTGTGTTTGGTTGGCGAGAAAAGAGAGAAAAAAAAGTCCATGTTCTTTTCATATTTTGCTTTCACTTTCTGGGCAGCCCCATAGAATGTAAATACCATAAAATACTGATGGATCAGGAAGAGAGGAAAATGGGATGAAGCAGATGCAACAGAAAGCAGAGATGAAGAGAAAGTTGCTTACCATGGCTACAAGCAGGCGATTACTTAGAGGTTATTCACAACTGTGGCGCTCAAGCTCAGCGCTTTCAAAACCCTCTGCCTGCCGAGATGAGATGGCTATATCTCTTGTTGAGATTTATAGTTAGGGTTTCTCTATGGGTTCTGAAATGACCTGATTACCCTTTTAATTCCTAATTGTATAGTTTCTCTACCATACTACACCACTTTGTTTTCTTTTTCTTTCTTTTTTTTAGTGATGAAATAAAATACTACAAAAACCTTTTGCAAAAAAATATAAAGAAACACTAATTTTGTATTTTTATTTTTAACAATTATGGTTTGCTTTATGGCATTGAGATAGGGCTATTATAGAATAGAAGTTGTAACACCCCGACTCCAATTATTTCATATTTTAATTTAATTAAGAGAAAATATTAATTTACTCTTGGGTTAAGGGTAATTTTGGTCAATTTCTTATCCGGGAAGATTTTGGGACCACGAGTGGTTTGGTTGCGTAGGTGGTACTGAGACGAAACCGTAGACAGGCGGTAGGCTTGAATCGAGATTTAACGAAATTTTGGTGATCAAAACAAGTTCGGTGGCGAAACCGTAAATATTTTGAAAAGTTTGGAGTAAAAATCAGATTTTTCCAATTTTCACCTCACTCTCTCTCTCTCTCTCCCGCGTCTTCTCCTCCCTTGCGATTTTCCCCCTCCTTGTCACTGCTCATCGGATCGGAAAACTCCTCACACCACCACCTCCGACCACCCGTCCGACGAGACCGGTTCCGTTCAACCGCCACCTCTCCCTCTCTCTTCCCGCCAAGATAGCTCCAGAACCTTCGGGATTCGCGAAAACGCAGAAAAGCTGCCGGAATCGATGGAACTTCCACCACTGATCTCTCCACCACCACCATTTTCGACGGGTAAGGTGAGGTTTCTCATCCATTTTCGTGTTCTAGCTGACGTGGCATAGGAATTGATCGATTTGCAGTTTAAATTCACGAATTTGAAACCTAGGTTTTGGCCGATTTTCAATGTGAAATTCCGGCCACTTGCCGTCCGAATTGGACGTTGCCGTAGTTGAAAAAGATACTTCATTTGTCGAGTAGTATCTAGGATTGGAAGGGTGGTTCGTAATTTGGAGATTTTCCGTCGCCGAAAATTTCTCTACACACCCGCGCTCTGCCGGCGCGTGTGGCGGCGCGTGGGCAAGGCGGGTGAAGTTGCTTTTCATCTTGATAATATCCTTAGGTTGTCACGAGTGCGTAGGATTTTGCGGATCTCAATTTGGATATCGTTTGACTATCGAACGGATTTCGCATATTGTGCGTTATCCGGGTTCGATAAGTTCTAATCGTTGGATCGTTTCCAAACTGAAGTATGTTGATCTAGGTACTCTTAGAAACTTATAGGAATTCGCGGATCGTGAATCGGAGCCCCGGATGTTCCGATTCAATAATTTGAAGTTTAGGGAAATTGCGATTACCGTGCGGTCGGAAAGCGATTCCCAAACCTGTAACCGGACCTTAGGATATTCCTTTGGACATACACGCACCGGGAACTTGGGGATTTAAGTATTTCCTTTTGTGAATTTTTGTTTTGGAAGTACGTTATTTTAATCAAGGGTTTGTATCTCGAAATAGGTACTTCGGTTGACTATTCAAGCGAAGAGCAGACCCTCTCGGGGCCGGGCAGCTTGGGATTATTTGTGAGTGGACTTTGTTTTAAGTATATGCATGGTTTTATTGATGAAAGATTTGTGCATATATTTTAAATGGTGATTTTGATTTAATAATCATTTGGTTGATGGATTTGAATATTCTTATACATCTTGGCAATATATTTTGAGTATGGATATATATATATATATATATTTGAGTATGATGAATATGTTGATATGGATTTTGGGATGACTATCTATATTGTCTATGTATAGAGTATGAGAGGTTGTTGTGGTGAGATTGTGGAAAGATGTGAGTTTGAGGGATGGTTGTTAGATGTATGAGTATGTTAGGTGAGTACCATTCCCTAGTTACTAGGTTTCCCACACACGTCGTTGGCAGTGCCGGTGGGGTGGGAAGGCCATGAGATTGCGGGTCTCACACATGTCGTTGGTAGTGCCGGTGTGTGAGACACTTTCCATACGTGTCGTTGGCAGTGCCGGCGTATGGGAAGAGTATGTATATTGCTTGAGTATCATCACACACGCCGCTGGCGTGCGTGGGGTGATGATACCGCTGCGCGCGTAAGACTTGTTATGAGATTTGTGAGCTACACGTGTTGTTGGCAGTGCCGGCGTGTGAGCTATGGAGTTCCGTCCCCCGGTTGACTACTCATCCCCGGACGCGGTTAGTGTTCGGAAATCTCGCGTGCGATTAACAATCCCCCTGGATTGTTTCCCTGGTACATTAGTATGGAGAGAAGTATATATTATATTATACTTATAGTTATATATTTATATATATATCAGTATTTACGGGTTGATGAGAGTTGCATATCATTGGGAAATGAGTTGTGGATTTGAGATGTGGAGATGTATTGGACTTTGGAATATTGTGTTTTGAGTTCTGGTTTCTGGATTGTGAAACTGCATGCTAGAGCATTATTTTTACATGGTGGGGTTATTATGTTGATTTAAAGTCCAAACTTTATTTTTGTCCACTCACATATTTCTGTTTTCGCCTGTGCAGAGTTTCTTTTAGAAGCGTTGACAGTTATAGCTCCAAACTTTTCAGTTAGTTGTTAGGGTCTGTAAATTCCTTCTACTCAACCTGCTTGTTGTAAACAAATTCTGTAGATACTCTGTTATCGCCATGTTAGGTTGCTACTTGAGGCCGAGGCCATTTTATGTTGGATTGTTGTATGTTAAAAGTATCTGGCATTGGAATATATTTATTATGTAAATTATGCAGGTTGAATGTTGTTGGGTTTGAACATTTTACAGGGGAGACTCTGCCAAAATTTTGGTAGGATGTCTTGGATTCTTAGTAAGTGGGCGGCATCAATGTGATGTCGGCACAAGATAGTCCGCCGATTTTTTCAGGGAAATTGCAGGGGTCTGTCAGTTGTGAAAAATGGCTATTTTAGCACAAACTTCTTCATTCTATAAATATCTATCAATACCCTTCACTTTCAACATAAATCCTCATACATTTTCTTCTACTTCTATTATTCACTCTTTACTCAACATTTTCTTCTCTTTCAAATTCTATTTTTATTTCTTATCTTTATGGCTTCTTCTATCGAAACCAGAGGGGCGTGCAGCACCATGGAAGATGTTTTCTTGTCAAAGTCTTGGGTAAAAATTAGTCATTGTCTCGTGTCTTGCATTTCCATTATTTTTTTGTTTAATAGATGATTCAAGCACAGATGTGGTTTGGTGCAATTGGGCAAGGCAAAAAAACTTTCAACCATCATGAATGTTGGGAGGTGGTGAGAAATTGCAAACGCTTCAGAATTATTCTCATTGGTTCCACCGTTATGTTAAACGAGACACCACTCCGTGATTCAACGACATCGAATTCACCTCTCGATTCCCCTATGAGTCAAGACTCACTCATCGAAATGGAGCTGAGGCCCATTGACCGAAAGGTTGCAAAGGCGAAGAAATGGAGTAGTTCTAGCAATAATACATCAAAAATTTTGGAGGAAATTGTAAGGTAGAGCGCCATAAGAATTGAAATGGAGAGGAAACACCAAGATAATGAGATGGAAATTCGAGCAGAAAATCTTCAAAAAATGGAGTTTTTGCGCAAAAAAATCATTCACAAGAAGGATCGGGAAACCATGGCCATAGATACAAGCCATATGTCTCCTGAAACAAAACAATTTTAGAAGTTAGAACGAAGGGATGTTATGCGAAGAAGACTTTTCTGTAATGATGGGCCTAGCAACACGGATTGGTTAAATGATCAAAACCATTAAATTAGTTGGCATACCTTTTATTTATTTGTATTTTTCATGTTTCGTATTAAAGTTGTTGTAATTCATGTATTTTATTTTAGCAGTAGTAATTCTTAATGACTTGTATTGGCTTTCTTTATTTAATAAACTATCTTTTTATTCAACATATTCCATACATCAAACAAAACATAATTAAAAGGAAAAACCACAACCAAAACATAATAAAAAATAATAAAAAATACAACCAAAGCACAATAATAATAACAAACCACAACCAAATCATAATAATAATAAAAAAAAACAACACAACCAAACCATAACTAAATAAAACCTAACCAAAGCATCTATACTTCATCATTCACCTTCATTGCCTTTCACCGCCCATAGATGTTCCATCAAGTCAAGTTGACGTCTTTCATGAATATACGAAGATTGCATTTCTGTATATCGATCTATCATCCGGTTCATGAAACGATCATCCTTAACCAATGGATCCGGCTCAAATGATTCTCCACTTGGCGCCATGGGCATTTCATAAATTCGTGTCAAGGTCGTGTTCATGGGATCCGGTTCGTAGACCTCTATAGCATCATAATCATATTCATCCTCCACAATCATATTATGGAGGATGATGCAAGTCATCATAATGCTTCTCAGGATCTCCTCATCAAACATACGTGCCGCACCTCAAATAATCAACCATCGAGCTTGAAGGATGCCAAAATACCTTTCGACATCTTCCCTGTATCATTCTTGATATGAAGCAAATAATTTTTGCTTCTAGGATCGGGGATTTGGAATGGATTTGACAAATGTGGTCCACCTCAGGTAGATGCCGTCAGCTAGATAATAGTAATACCCCATCTGGTACACTGTATTGTTAATTTGATAGGTGATATTCGGGCCTGCACCTCTCGAAACATCGTTGAAGACCGAGAATTGACCCAGCACGTTGAGGTCATTTTGGGATCGTGCAACTCCGAAGAAGGCATGTCAAACCCATGTGTCGAAGCCAACAACGGCTTCAAGGATGATACTTTTTTGGCATTTTCTATTCCCGTAATCTCCTTGCCAAGCAGTTGGGCAATTCTTCCATTGCAAGTGTATGCAGTCGATGCTACCAATCATTTCTAGAAATTCTCGAGCTTCGACTTTTTGTAGAAGCTGTTGGAGGTCCCTGGGAGTTGGTCTGCGCAGGTAGTCCCTAGTGTACATGAGTTTCAACTGCATCACAAAATCTTACCAAGGCCTCTAACGTAGTGGACTTCCCCATCCGGGCAATCTCATCCACGATCAACAGATAAACCATACGCCAACATTCATTATAACAGTTGTAACCTTTTGCTCCGGAAGAAGTCCCAAAACCCCAGCAACATCACACTTTTGAACAGTATGCATCATAATTGCAAATATCATGCATGACTTTATTGAACAAATGAGGTTGCATTCTATATCACCTTCGAAAATCAACATTATAGTACAAAGAAGTTGGGATAAAATAATCTTCCAAAAGATTTTTACCCCGAGAATGTCTATGTCTGTCCACATTCGAGCCACGGCCGACTTGTGAACCACGACGGCGACCTTGGTTCTCTTCATCTAGCAAAGCTACTGTTATGACAACTTGTTCATCTTCTTCTTTCTGCAACCTTTGCCTTTTAGTTCGTCTACGGATTTTCTCATTTGTTTCTTGCTCTTGTCTCTCCAAGCATCTCCTCAAATCTTCCATTGAGAATGAAGTATGAATTCTAAACTCTAAGAAATGAAAATATAAAAAGATGTGGTGTGAGAGGTAATAAGTTGAGCATCTGGTTTTATAGAAAATTTTGGCCAGATAGAGATGTCACATGGCTTGATTTGATAGGATAAAAATCTTATCTGAAATTTGAAATTCATTTGAATTTTGAATTTTGAATTTTAAAATTCATCCGAAATTTGAACCCAAAAATTTATCTGAATTTTGAATTTTGAAATTCATCCGAAATTTGAACTCAAAAATCTTATCCAGAAAATTTATCCGATTATGAATAGTCTTGACATGTAGGAACCCAAAAATCTTATCCAAAAAATATTATCCAAATCAATTATTGAGGTAAAAAAATTTGTGAAAAAAACAAAAAAAAATGAATAATAATTGCTCTTTGCCATGATAACAGTGAAACACATAATATTATTTGCAAGGGCAACCACTATTCACGTGAATTGTAGCTGCCCTAGCCCCCTATTGCTATGGCAAGGGGCAAATAGGTGGAGTTGCTCTAAAGGTCTGTTTTTGTATCACTAGTTAAATATTTTGCCTCATATGAATAAGGTTTTTGCTTCATTTGGTTTTGGTTTTTTCTTCTTCGTTTTCGGTTTTCTCTTCATAGAGTTCGATTTTTTTCTTCATTAGGTTGAGTCGTTTGCTCGACTTGGTTGGATATTTTGCTTCATAGGGTTTGAATTTTTATTTTTTTTTAATCCTTGACTCTCTCAATTATTAAATTATTTCAGAAGAGAGATGATTCGAAGGGGCATATTTATGTACACCAGTTGATATGTACAACACTGTTATTTACTATTTCAAAATCACCTCCAATTTCTTAAGCCAACATCTTTGTCATGCCGCAACTGCCTCACAATGGAAAACTAGAATACGTTGAAGGCAGGCACCTTTCAATTTGTACTTTGCCGTGTCAAGAAAAGTCAATAGTTGACAACTTCATTCCTTGTCCGCCTCCGCCGGTGTTACGAGAGGAACAATGTTCGTCGATTGGAGTTCCTGGATCAAGAGCTTGCAAGCATAAGGCATAATCGCAGCACAAATTTTAAGGGAGAGAAATATTTTTGAAGAGCCAAAATGGATAAAAATGCCCTTATTTATTTTTGGAATTCTAAGGAATCTTTTACATTTGCATGTCTTTAGTTTGAAAGTTGAGATGTTTTTTTGTCTTTTTCGGAAAAGTTTTGGCTTTTTCCAAAAGTGAAATTTTTTTGTAGCTAAAACCTAAATTTACTTAAATTTTATCTCCATATCTTTCTAAAACCCGCCATTATTTTCTGTTTTTTCTCTTCTCATTAAAGTATTTTTTAAATCAAATTATATTTGCATATCAATGGTCATTCATTTTTTGTTTTTGTCTTTTCTTTTCGCTGTCCTTTCCCCTCTATAATATGATGAAGAACCTTCATATAGTGCAACTTAGGTAGTGAAGCAGTTAAGAGATTTTACTTCAATATGACACTCCATATTAGGTTTAGCAAATTGTGCGGAGTTAATAAATAAATCAACTAGCTTTAGTCTAAATGTACTTTTCGTTTCAATGTTGAAAAATATTTCAAGTTTGAATCTCACGCCCCAATTAATTAAAAAAAAGAAGTTTTTAGAATGAAGAAGATGCCTCTCAATTAATCAAATTCCCATGTTAGCAACTGGTAAAGAGTTTTATAATTTAGAGCCAGATGAAATCCAAAAACCAGAAAAGATCAGCCAAATGATAAAAATGCTTATTATAAGTGAATAATTGAAATACAAAAGGATATATCTCTAAATGCAAGCATAAATTTTGTAATTCTCAGGTTTGTACATTTAAGGCTAGAGAGTTAGTATCAATATTATTAACACAGACGCATTCATCCCATGAAGGTGCTGGGTGCCAGCACAAATGGTAAAATCATAAGAAAGAAATCACTAATCCACTATATCTCTTCTGTGGTAGATGACTTTTAAAATCCAACTATGGTTTATGGTCTAAGGGATGAAATCTTTGGTGCCACAATCTCAAGAAGTCCTTTTGGATTGTCTACATGAACCCAATGGCCTGATTCCGGAAGAACGTGAACTGAAACCTTCCCCTCCGATCCATCTCCTTCCCGCTTGGCAAGGCTTTCAAGCTGTTCAATATCTTCCACGTCCCAACGATCACTGTTCTCACCGCGCACAACAGCTATCTCCATATCTTTCGGGGGGTGCTCCAACAGAGGCCAATAAGACTTTTCCCTGCAATAATTCACAATCACAGAAGATGAAAGGGTAAGGGGGAGGGAAAAAGATTTCCATTGCTTTTACTAAACACTGATCTCAAAGTAATGAGATATTTACTGGTAAGAATTAAACATCTGGACAGCAACATCAAGATCAAACGCCCATGTCTCGTGATCTCCATGTTTCTTGAGGTTGCTGCCTATCCAATGTGGCAATGATTTTGAGAACCCAAGTTCAGTCAAATGATTCATAAGCCACCTGAGGCCAAGAACCAGATTTATCACATAAAGAACTTGGAAACATGAAGGGCAGGCACAGGATAATTTTGTAACTCCTTACACAACCAAATTCTGCAGCAAAAAGCAAGGGTTCTACAAATGGAGTTAACTTGACACCTGTTCAAGTTTAACCAATGTAAAGCTAGACAGAATCCAAGGCTTTTGTATGTGCCGACATTATTAAGCAGATGAATTCTTTGAGTAACATCTTCCACTATATGATACACACTTTTGGTATGAAGAACTAAAGTATCTGAATAAACTTAAAATCTTTTTGGAATATAGTCATCTCCGAAGGGGTTAGCATACAGAAAAACACTTAGAAAGAACTCCACCAGGCACCAACTTCTGAACGTTTACGCCATAACACTAAGACACTACACCATCGAAGTACACACAATAACCAAATAACTCATCAAAAGAAGAAAGAGGTTTTACTTTCGTGATGGAACTGATGAAGGTAGACTCTGCAATGTGTGCAAAACTCTCTCAACTTCCTTATTTCTGTTTTCAGGGTTCACTTCTCCTGGAAGAGAATCCAATACCCAGAGCTGTTCTGGTCACAAAGAAAATACAAAGGGCATCAAAAGGTAAAACTCACTAGCCCACAGGCCCTGTTTGACAACAGGAGCCATACTAAAATGACAAACCAGTCTGGTAAGCAGCAGTACTTGTAAAACTAAACAATGAAACTAAAGATTTATGCAACATAACCAAATCCCTAAAAACCTTGCTTACTGGTTGGAGAGTTTTCAACATTCAAGGTTCAAGAAGCTACAAGTGGGGTCCCAATAGTTGATCCGAGAGATGCTACAAATGCAAAGCAAAGAGCTCTTTGAACCAAAAAGCGTAGAACTCACTCACTCCACAACCCACAAAACATTATTTTGACTCACAATATATAATCATTTTGCATCAAGGAAAGACCCAACAGCCTACACTCAAAAACTTCCACATTTTGATTCACTTTGCCGGACTAAGATAATAATTATAGGTTTTTTTTTTTATTAAGCTCAAAGCAACTTCAGCGCCAAAGAGAAAGGACAAGACTTTGAGGGGCAAAGTGAAGACCTGCTTGGGCACCTTAGCAGAGCCACCATAGTGACCAAGAACACAGCTTTGTGCAAATTGCAGAGCAACCTTACCACCAAACGAGTGGCCAAGAACAACATCGGGCCAGGCCCAACCTCGAGTCTGAATCAAATGAGCCAAATCATGGGCCGCATTGACCAAATCATGAGGTGGGTTCAGACCTTCGATCTCAGCTGACCTCCCATGGTTCCTCAAATCCACAAGCACCATCCTCCAACCTACACACAATCAAAGAAAAAAGAAACAAAATTAGTTGTGTTTTTTTTTTGTCAGAACAAAATCAGTGTATTTATGAAAACAGAGGAATTAATAAATTGAGCAGAGAAGACGAGATACCAGATGGGCTGGAGAGATTGGAGAGGAGGGTGCGAGAGAAAGATCTCCAGGTTCTGGCGGAGCCCAGGAGGCCATGGAGGACAAAAGCGGTGGAGTGGTAGGGTTTTGTGTCAGTGGAGGGCCGGAGCTCTTCGTATGCTACGGTTTGCAATGGCCGCCGTGAGATAACGAATCGGGTCAGGAGGTCGTGAAGACCCGATTTGTTTCCGATGGTTCGCGCCATGGGGGATTTGGCGCTACGTTTGGGCAAAGGGATCATTAAAAATACAGACTGTGCTAATAATGACTACCACGACGTCGTTTGGTGCAACAAACTATTAACCTGGAATAGATATGTCACACTGCACATCAAAGTAATGTAATATCAGATTTGCATTAGTTCGATTTAGGCCTCATACTAGTAGCATAATAATACCAAATAAATTCATTTAGTGACAAATTTGGTTTAGTTTGATTTGGTCATTTCTCTTCATATGCAATTAAAACAAATATGCATACTCCCTTCTAAATTGATATCGGAAATTGAAGAATCGTTGATAAAACTTTCGTACTGCTGAAGATTGAAAGTTTTTTAGAGAGACATTACGTCAAATTCGAATGGTTTAACGACATCGATGTGTGAGATGAAATATGATAGTAAATGATTGCATCCAACAAAAGAGTGGTACGTGTAAAAATATAACAAAATTACATGTTCTTAATATAGGGTGTTAGGTTAGTCTAGGCAACCAAACTGCTCGGATTGATTTATTTTGCCTGTTTTAACCTACATTTTAATGCCTGAGTTTTGAAATTGAACAAGATGCCTCTGAATCAATCACATTGGCCTCCATATATTTTCTGCGGCAGGTGACTTAAAAGTTAAAACCCAACTATCGTAAAAAACTTGTCATAGGGATGAAATCCTAGGTGCCACAATCTCAAGAAGACCTTTTGGATTGTCCACGTGAACCCAATGGCCCGACTTGGGGAGAACATGAACTGAAAACTTTCCCTCCGATCCATCTCCTTCCCGATTGGCAAGGCTTTCAAGCCGTTGAATCACATCCGGGTCCCAACGATCACTGTTCTCAGCACGCACAACATCTATCTCCATATCTTTTGGGGGTCGCTCTAACAGATGCCAATAGGACTTCTCCCTAATATTTTGGATTCATATAAAGATGGAAAGGTAAGGGGGAGGGAGGGAAAAAAAATTATTGTTTATACTTCTAAGAACTGATACGAAAATAATAAGAAATTTACTGGTAAGACTTGAACATCTGGACAACACCGTCAAGATTGAACGCCCATGTCTCATGATCTCCCTTTTTTTTGAGGTTGGTGCCTATCCATTCTGACAATGACTTTGAGAACCCAAGTTCAATCATATGATCCACAAGCCACCTGAAGCCAAGAACCAGATCTATCACATAAAAACTTGGAAACATAAACGTTATATGACACGTGACAATCTTTGTAACTCCATCATGCAACCAAGCTTTGACGCAAAAACAACAGTTTCATAATGAGTTTAAAAAGACTCCTGGTCAAGCTTAACCAAAGTAAATCTAAGACGGAACCCAAGACTCTTGCTTGAGTGAAGCAATCTGACGGTATGGGCCAATATTATTAAGCAGACTGACTTCTTTGATTGACAGCCTCCACTAAATTATAGAGACTTTTGGGCAGAAGAATTAAATCATCTGAATAAATTTAGCAATGTACGAAATGGTGTCAATCTCCAAAGGGGGTAACATACAAAGAAGAACTCCACCTAACTGACACTTACTTTCAGACCCAAAAACTGACACCTACTTCTGAACAGTTTACCCCATCACTCCAGCACCCATGTACACAAACAAGAATCAAATAATTTATCATAAGGAGAAGGAGGTTTTACTTTCGTGATGGAACTGATGAAGGTAGACTCTGCAATGTCTGCAAAACTTTCTCAACTTCCCCATCACTGTTTTCACGGATCACTTCTCCAGGAACGGAATCCAATACCCACAGCTGTTCTGGATCACAGAGAAAGTACAAATAGGCACAAAAATATTTTTAAGTGCAAGTGAACTGAGCTTTCAATCACACAGGATCAGAAGCTTTTAAATGATTTCTTTGTTTCCTTTTAGCTATAAATTCAAGAGTTAGAATTCACTAGGCAATTGGCTAAGCTGGCCCTATTTGACAGCAGGAGACGTATCAAAATGAAAAACCAATGTGATAGATAATCCTTGCTTTGGTTTCAATTTGAGTTCATTAGACAACACATAGATTATGAAGCATTACTTGCTCATAAACCAAACACAGGAAACTAAGCATGATCCATGCAACATTCAACAGAGCTACGCATGATAAGAATTTATAAGTTTACAAGCATTGGTTGGAAAGTTTTCAACATCCAAGGTTCAAAAAGAACGTGGAGAACCAAAAGTGTCGTTCTTACTCCCCAACCCACCAAGAAAAAATATGATTTTGATTCACGCTATATACCCATATTGTATCAGGGAAAGGCACAACAGCCTGCAAGCAAAAAGCTTGCAAATTTAGTTCATTTTGCTAGAATGATTAGATAGATTTATTTATTTATGGTCTGAATGATTAGGTTTTATTATGGTTCAGGTTATTGCTGATGATGAAAACCTAGAATTTGAATAACTCACTTAAACATTATGCCAAAATAAAGCAACTTTCAGCAAAGAGAAAGCACAAGTGTTGAAACTATGAGGAAAAAAGTGAAAACCTGCTTGGGCAACTTAGCGGAACCACCATAGTGACCACGAGCACAGCTTTCTGCAAATTGCAGAGCAACCTTACCACCCATGGAGTGGCCAAGAACAACATCCGGCCATGGCCAACCTTGAGACTTAACCAAATGAGCCAAATCTTGGGCCGCATTGACCAAATCATGAGGTGGGTTCAGACCTTTGATCTCAGCAGACCTCCCATGGTTCCTCAAATCCACAAGCACCAATCTCCAACCTACAAAAACACACACAATCAAAAAAACAAATTATCAAAATTAGTGCATTGAAGAAAACAGAGGAACCAATAGAAGTTAAGCAGACAGAGGAAGAGTGACCAGATGGGTTGGAAAGGTTGGAGAGGAGGGCGCGAGAGAAAGATCTCCAGTTTCTCGCGGAGCCCAGAAGGCCATGGAGGACAAAAGCGGTGGCGCGGTAGGGTTCTGGGTCAGCGGAGTGCCGGAGCTCTTCGTAGGCTAGGGTTTGCAGTGGCCGTCGTGAGATTGTGAATCGGGTCAGGAGGTGCTGAAAACCTGGTTTGTTTCCGAGGGTCCGAGCCATGGTGATGAAAGAGAAAACTGTCAACTACCAATTGTGTTTCTTTCAGGCTTGAGCAAACTACACAGAATAGTGCAAGAAATTATGAGTTATACGACGTCGTCGCTCCTCTCGCGCGAGTACTTAACGGAAAGTGTTAAATATTAACAAAAAGATTAAAAAAAGTTTAATTTGACAGCTGTGGGATTTGAACCCACGCCCTTTCGGACCAGAGCCTAAATCTGGCGCCTTAGACCACTCGGCCAAACTGTCTGTTGAAATTAATGTAGTCAACTTAATTATATATACCCTAATTAAATATATATAATCTTGATTTATCTCTGTCTTATACAGCTTAATTATCCATTTGCTAGAATGATTTGGTTCGTTGGTGCTTAAAGGAAAGAGCTGATACTTCTTTGGAAACTGAACAAGTTATGAATGCTTCAATGTGTTATTGGATCATATAGCAGATACTATTTTTTCTCATACAAACGATTGTGAATCCTATTATCTTTTTGTTCTTTTGAGTGGATTTGTCTCATAGGACAGCCAACAGTGTTGATAATCAAATATGATCGCTCTCACTCATGTCAAATAAATGAGATTAACGTTAAAGAAAATTGAGTAGAAATGAGGTTTCTCAACGCATCCTTCCTGCACACAGAATATCTGTTAAAGTTATAATTCTGATAGCAGGAAATCCTGGTTCTGGTTGCCAGCTGAATTGGTCATACAAATAAATTCATATTGGTTATTTCTGATCTCACACTGTAAGCTCCCTTGCCTATCAATTTCTTTTTATTTAAGTAATTAGACTATTTTGCAGCTCTGTATGGTCAATATAGCTTTGCTTCTAATAATCTCTGATGGAATATGTAAACAAAAAGTAAACTTTCCATCTAAATTGGCATTCTGCTCAACCAAGTACCCAATCCCTACATCTCATCAAACAGAAAACTTACAATGTAAACTTAAATTGGTGTTCCTAGCTTACATGAGGTACTCTGTAATTAAGACAACAATGCCAATATCAAGGGAAATTGTGACAACATTCCATTGCCTTATTTTATTTTTACACAATTGTTACTTTATATACTTTCTGTGTCTTTGGACAGTGGAGGAGAAGTCCAGGAAATGGGAAAATTATTCCCAAGCTACATCGACAAGAAGATAACGCTGGTAAAGTTATTTGTGTGGTTTGCTTTAGTCAAATGGATCTATCCGTGGGTCGTGCTCGCTTGCCATCATCATCCCAGTGCAGAGGCATGTTGGGCACATGACCTAAATGAACATGGAAGATGATTAGTACTACAAGAGAGAGATTGGCATTACAATAGATCAAGAAACAAATTGCAAAGCTCTCTTATCAAAAGAAACAAATTGCAATTGAAGCTTTAACACTAAATCTTTTCTTTGGGAAGTACGACAAATCATCGTAAGTCTGATAATTCTTTCTTCTCTTTTAAGCTTAGTATGACTAAAACCATAGGAAAACATGATAAGATGGATTTATGGAGAGATTTGAAGCATGTGTAGCACATGCCAAGACAAATGATCAACAACACTAGTAGATTAGTATGATAAATGGCAGTTCCATAAACTTCAACATGCCAAATGATATCTCATGAACAAGCCACCTTGTATAACAAATTCCATACCTTTCCAGCACCAGAGCAATTTTGACACCTCTCAGTTGTGGGAACTCGCAAAGGGCGGTCCGATGCACTAGATTCTGATATAGGATTGATGTTCAAGCACACACCACTTGCTGAACATCTAGCACAGGCCAAGTACCCTGTCCAAGTATGATCAGACAAAATTTTCAAACTCATACAAAAGAACAATTTTGCGGAAACAAAAACAAAAACAAACCAACCCCAAAAAAAAGTAACAGAATAAGTTGAAAATAACTTTTGTGATGAAAAAACTTCAATAAATTTGAAGAAACATAATATCCACAGCATCATCCCCTTTTTGTTTAATAAATAAAATCGTCAAAGAGATCTTAAATTCAAATGCAACTGTTGAGCATGAAAATCTGTTGGCACACTTGTATTTGAGACAAATTGAAACATACCAGTTCCGTGGCAGTATTTGCACCTTTTCTTCTCTTGTTGCTCAACATTGTTAGCTTCAATCAACATCAGTGCTGAAATAACACCCACTGCCCCACCCGAGAAAGATGCCACAATGGGATCAACCTGACTGAATTCAAGATCCAACAGAAGTAATTTAGGACACCAAGTAAGCAAATCCGTATTTCATAGAGACACATATAATGGTTCCTTGAACTTTAAATTCGTAATCAGGAAAAAGCATGTTCAATAAATACCTTAATTGCAAAGGCAAATGCATGCTGCGAATGAAGTCTTCATATGAGGTACCTCCTATACCTAATTTTAGTTCCAACTGCCACAGAGAACAGGTTGAGACATTTATACATACAACAGTAAAGTGCATGAACATATTTACCAGCACAACGCATTAACTTTAAAATTAATATTAAGAGGAACATGTACCACCCTGCTATAAGGGTCACTAGACATAAAGAGGTAAGGAAATGAAAATCTACTTAGAATAATAGTATAGAATGAGCACCATACAGTCACGATAAAGAAACTTAAATTGACAATCTACATTTACAGACTTACCGTGGGTGCAATAAGGCCCCCAAATACAATTACAGTAGATATCATTGATAAACTTGTGAGGTAGAGCTGCTTCAATGTCTTTGGTGTCTACATGACAACAAAAATCACACAATCTTAGCCGAAAACGGCAAGCTCAGGGCAGTTTGCTACATTATAAATGAAACTCACCACATGATTGAGAAAAGGGATAGTTGATGGAATGTCCGGCATCTCATTTGACTCTTCCTCGCAAGCCTCATCGATATCTTTCGCCATCTTTATGCGGTGCTGCACCCGCAATCTCCTTAGCTACACAAACCAAAAGTATCAAACAAGGAATATGCCATAAGAAAATGAACATTCAAGACACCCTTTTGAGTTTTGACCTCTTCCATGAGAAGGAAAATCTTGTTGCGCCTGCTCCTGATGTTGTCCTGAATTTCCTGCAGCTGCATCTGAACAAAGTCCTGTACCGTCTCTGGCCCTTCTATGATACAAAAAGTGCTGAGGAAAAAAAAAAAAAGTAAATTAAAATTCAGCATTTTCTCATCAACCAAACACCAGGAAGAAAATTCAATTAATTACCTGGGGATGTTATCTCCGGAGGAACCCTCCTTGGAAGCAGAACAGGAAAGTTGGGGACGTGGGGAGGTGAATTTGGACAGGGAGAGGCGTCTAGGGCTGCCATAAGAGGAGGTGCAGGGAATTAGGGTTTTGGACGAAGGGAGAGGATGAGAGTGGAGAGAGAAAGAAGCCATCTTTCTAAAACTTCGATGCTCTGCTCATCCTCATCATCCAAACGCAGTAGAGAGAGAGAGAGAGAGAGAGAGAGAGGACTTTGGTGAGTGAACAAAGGAATCTTTGAGAGGGTTTGAGGGGCATCTTTGGTAAAGAAAGAGAGAGAAAGATGAGGCTGATGGATTAATGCCACGTGTCACTCTGCCAACGTCGTCTCTCTTGACCGTCTTAAATTGTTATTTGTGTTCCCGGCAATTACCGCCCCGCTCATACTGTGGCTCCGACTAATATTTATTTATTTAATTTTTCTGGTGAAATGGGCCCACTTGCTCGACAAACAAGATTAAGATTAACGGACAGGCCTAAGTCTTCTCTCAGTGCGGTGCAACTCAAGCCCAAAATTTGTCCGTTTCTTGTTTCTACGAGTAATTTTTTGGTGTGACGTCTTTTAAATGCGGATATTGGAGGAGGGAGGTGAGATTCAAATACAAATTTTATTTTATTTTATTTTATACAATAATATTTGATGAGAGATTTTCTCACACACACACTACTAAAATTTCATGATCTACAAGTCAATGTCATTTTTCTCTGAACTAGACTCCATTGTGCGAACACAGTTTTCAAACCCTTGCATAACACAACATTTATAATATCACCTAAAGGTGCAATAGTAATAGACAAAAACTTCTCCTCACTAATAGGTCAAATAATTTAATTTTAATCTTAGAAGAGGTACAATGGCATAACTAATATGAGTCACTTTAAAATCACTGAAACATTGTTTATTATTTATTCATTGATTTGTAATGATTTAAGACTGTCACCATAGTAACATACTAACACTATTTGAACATTTTCCCAAAATGCTCAAAATGAAACTACAAGACATAGTGGAGTACGGGGCCTGCGGTTTTGACAAGGCAGTCGTTGATATTTTCCTATTTTGCAATTATACAAACAATGACTCCTTTTGGCTTGGTCTGAAATTATATAAAGAATGACACTAGCAGAGAAAGCAACATAAACAACAACAAAACTATAACAAAAGGAGAAAACCAAGTTCCAAATTCACCCAAGCCTTCATATTGATCATCAGCTTCCCAATCCAAGGCCTTTTTTCTGCACTTCTTTCCCTTCCCTATTCTTCCTTGTTCAGCTGATCTTATATGAGATAGTATGTGAGGAAACACCTTCTTGTAAGATTCTTCTCCAATCAACAAATCTGAATGTCCAAAACCCTCCACAACTACCCTTTCATGTCTGAAGCCAGGCTGGTGCAACTTCATGTATTTATGAGCAAGGAAAGATGTGTGAGGAGTCACAAGGAGAGACCGCCCGCCGGATATGTAAAGTGTTGGGAGTGCCATTCTTTCTGGATGGATCAAATATGAGTTGCTCCCACTGCTGTCTACTATAAAACCAGAGTTGCATATCTTTCTGAGGTGGGGAAATGCTGCCATAGGAAGCCTTGTTGAGCTTTGCTTGTTCAACCACTGGTGCATGGTGGGGCTTATGTTTTTGTGCCAGAATGTGTTTCCAAATATGCCAGAAAACACTTCGCATTCATTGCAGGTGCATTTCTCATACCGGGGTATGAAGCAGGCTATAAGTTTCAGGAGGCTGTGGCGTGAGCTGACCGATGTTTTTTTCAACAGAGGAAGTATCTTGTTATTTCCAAGTATGAACATTGATATCTGCATTATTAAAAAAAAAATTAAGGTTCAAGCATGAAAGAATAATAGAGGCATCTTTAGGTCACTCAATTGGGGCTCTCATATATTATGAACTCTATGTCTCCTTAGTATTTACGAAAACTATGTATGATTATTAAATTGCTACAACTTTAAACCATATAATCTATTTAAGCATTTTGCCATATTTGAGAGCACTTCTTTTTTCTTTTTCCTCCCCTTGTTAAAAAAGTATCCTGCTAATTTTCCCACATCTTCATTGCTATTGTTTTACTGCGTTCTTTTTTTTTCTTTGAGAGACAGAGAGGAAGAGAGAGAGTGCTCACTGGCATCAGAGGAAGCCACATTTTAACTGTGGACAAAGCACTAAGCTTGAAGAACATTGAAGAGTTGGTGCAAGAAAGAGAAGCTATACGGGTTGCAGAGACATGACCTCCCATGACAGCTATGTGTATGGCTAAGCCTCCAACGCAGTGTGCAACTACATGCACCTTTACACATGGTCCATGCAACTCCATGATCTTATTAATTGCTGCAGAAGTAGTAAAGCAAGAAAATGCTTAATGAAATACAATAGGATCAGATCAGTAAGAGTTAGAGTAGGTGTTTATAATTTTTTACCAGCAGGGATATCAAATCTTCCAACATCTTCAATCGTAAAACTGTTTGAAGGATTCAGAGGGTGTAATCTTGATTGCAACAGCCATGTTTCATGCCCTTCTTCAAGTAAGGTTCTGATCAAGTCATTTGGCTCCGTTGGCAACCAGTAACTCTCAGTAGAATATCCATTAAGAAGGAGAACTGGAGTTTGTTGTTCATCTCCTTTAAGTCGTGACAAAACATGGTGGCACTTCCATTGTCTGCAACTGATATTGAATCCATCTTCTGCATCATATATGGGACATGAAATTAGGAACTCAAGTAGCAGCAGGAATATAAGGGACAAGAAGCAGCACGTTCTGTGCCATCGGATGGAATTCCAAGGTTAAGCCAGATCATCAATCCAAGTATATGACCTGAAGTGTTCAGCATCTTTTATTCCAGTCTTCACCAAAGAAGGTTTGCATTGAAAATCCAAAGTTTTGACTCGATGCTATTTTGTAGATTATGAAGAATTTTTTTAGGTTTGTGTTTTAAAGCAAATGATCATTGATGCATAGATTCTTGAATGGCAACATATTAAGTTATAAATAGGTTTGAATTTACAGACCTGTAAACAATGAACTCAACTTTTTGCTACCTGTTTTTATTTCATGGAGAGTACCACTTGGATAAGATTTATGTAGACAGTAGGACAGATTTAAATCCTCGGGATTCCCTCGAGGTATCTGCAATATATAGGTTCTTAAGAGAGCCCCTGAGAGGAGGCATATGAACCTTCCCTTCTTGTTTCCTTCAAGGCTTATGAAGCTCTTAAGAAGCTCCTTCATGGAAATACCAAGCTCCCCTTTCAAAATCACCTTCTCATTCCTTGAGTTTTTCTCTGCAACTTTTACAAATGTCACATGCAGTGTTGTCATCTCCCTCCAAGCATATAAGCCAAAGAGATAAGGATTCATTATCTTTCTTCCCTCAAGAATATACCTGCACCAAAATTGGTAATGTTTTAATTGTGACAAAAGAAAACAAATGAAAAGCTATCAAATTTTCAAGTTTCATTTACCTTGAACCAGTAGAAGCCCCAAGAAGAAGATTATAATGCATATAGTGTGTGTAAGGAGTTCTGCAATCTACTTCACACAAATTTACGCCCCCATCTATGACGTGTAATTCATCCTTCTCAAAGGCTCTAAATTCCACATGCCCTCCCACTTTCCCTCTTAGAAGAGGATGGGATTCTCCAGTACCAGACTTCTGTTCATCAGAGTGGTCCCCAGTGTTCATCTTCATTCTGAGATAAGCTGTGCAGGGCATACCCCCAACATAACCTCTCATGGTTTCTTTAATCAAGACCTCTGATCTCTGACCAGTAATTATAGTCTTATCAGTGAAGGAATCTGGACCTTGGTTAGCAGTTTTGAGAACACATTCAAGCGCTTTTCTCCTCTTGTTCTTGAGAACATCCTGCACAAGTTGCTTACTTATGTGCTCAGCTACAGTGGCAATAGTAAGAGATGGATTTATTCCAACAGAACATGGGATCAAAGAAGCATCGCACACATAGAGGCCTGGATGTACTGTGGTCGAATCCTCTGCATCAAAAACCTGCCCACTGGGGTTGCAAACACCGTGTGAAGGCTCTGATGATGCATTGCACCCGCCTAAAAGATGAACTGATGTGCTTCGATATTTTGAAATAAAGAGAATTCCTCCTAATTTCTTAGTGATCTTTTGAAAAGCTTTAATTTTTCGAGGGAGAAGGAGATCATGAGCTGGGATAAAGCGGATTTTGTTTGTGCCCCTTTCTAACATGATCTTACCATCACTTTCATCATATCCTAATCCTATAAGAACCATTGCTTGGCTTGCTTTGAAACCCATGATATGTTTTATCTTGTCTATAATCCCATGAAAGAACCAGTATCCAGCAGGCCATCCATATGTTGTAATTCCTTTAAACAGCAGGTACGGATAAGCTGTAGGAAGCACAGCACTCTGACAGAGGAAACTACATAAGAGGTGGTTGTATCCATCTTACAAAAGAGCATTTTCATTTGCAGAAGTTCAGATTAATATTTATATATGCATGCATAATTCATAGTTCATATATATAATAATTCACTCGTTTTTGTGCAAAAACCAGATCAGCAGCTACTTAATAATTATCTTCATTCTTGACCATATCAGGCACCTCGACTTTAAGGCCGTCAGCGGGGTATGTATTATGGTACATCACAATCACACCAGCTGTACTAAGTTGTGAAGTTAACTATGACTAACTCCAACACCACAGAAATTTTGGCCGTATCTGGAAAGCCATGTAAACTCAATCTAGATTTCCCACCAGATAATTATATGATACAACGTTGATTTCCATTGCAAATTAAAAGTAATTGGAACCAAGCCATAAATTGCAATGAATGAAAAAAACTAAAGTCAATTAAGTGTAAAGAAGTCTCTGAACCTGGATTGTAAAACCCAGTGAAGAAGTGTAAGATGAAGAGATGGATGGCCCTGGCCTTTCTTGAAATGGCATCTTAAACACTTTCTTTCTGTCTAATCCGTAGCCATTCAGTGGTGCTGGGCTCCCAGCAAGATAAGCCACGGTATTCCCATTACAGCTGAATCCAGATCCGAGTGCTTCTGAAAGTTTTAGTCCTCTCATTTGTGACTGGAAGAGTATCTTAGTTGTGCCAAAAACTCCAGCTGATAAAACCAAGTCTAGAAATTGTTAGAATATCTGTGATCAAAATTTCCAGAAGATACCTACTTTGACTGTTTCTTACCTGATAGGATTACGAAATCAGAGGTGATAGAGTCAATCTCATTGAAGTAAACAAGCCATCTTCTATTTTTTCTTCCAACTTTTCCTTCATATTGTAAGCTTTCATGCAGGTTTCTAACCACATACTGCACTTGACATTCTGTTTTAACAACGCATCCTGCCTGCTTCACAAGAAACACTGGGTTTAGTGGAGAGGGTGACCTTAAAACTTAAACAAAAACGTCTCTTACATCCTAATGGATGTTATTATTTTCTCCACATAAATAGTATAACATAAGGCATGCCTGGATTGCGGAACGTAGATAATTTTTATCGGTAGAACTTTTGGCATTATAAGGACATCCAGAAAGACAGTTTCCACAGGCTAAGCAGGTACCCATTGCATCGGCTAGAGGTTCTTCAGGGTCAAAATTCACACTTAGCTTCACTGAAGTATCAAAAGTTTCTCCAATCTCTCCATTAGAAACTTCTTCCATAACTTTCGCAATAGGAAATTTGACAGGAATACTCTGTGCTTTCAGCATGGCTGCAGCAGAAGCTTCACAGTTATCCCAATTTCTTTCCCATTCCTTTGGCCACTTTGGATGCCGTCTCGCACGAACTGGTGTTGGAACCATAACTCCTGCATTCACTAGTGAACCTCCACCAAGCCCACAGGCAACTGCTGCTAGAGAATCATTTTGTTCATATACCTACACTTCCATCATAATAGATGCATTTTAAGTAATCACATAGGTTTTAACTTCCATGCGACAGAGTTAGAATCTTTTCCAGATGACCTGCCTAAGGTCATATAAATTGATTTTAAAAAATCCACTCAAAATGTCTGGCGATATTATTCCCTTATAAGATCCAGTAATCACTGAATATGAGTTTGTTCATGGTGTTTGGCAGCTACCAAATCCCAAAACAAAACACTATAGTCACGTTGTATTTACGTTTAATATATGAGTTGCAAGGCGCAAGGTTTTGGGAAAACTGTATATGTTTCTAAGTTGTAGTAAGCAAGTAACATCAGAAATTAAAGGAAATAAAGACCCCATGACTAGTGGGATTTAAATGGAAAAAAGGAAGGACAATATAGCGTGGAGATATTGCCCGAGCTGCACTCTCTAACACAATGAGATAACAGCATGAAAAAGAAACAGAGGAAGAGAGAATAACCTGGAACAAAGCATCTTTTCGTCCAAAGCTAATGCCTAGGCTCTGGTTCTCCATCCTCATAGCAGACAAGATTTTGGAGCTGTCAGTTGGAAAGTCCTTAGATTCCCATCTCCGGCCTTTCTCAATTAGACATACCTTTACGCCTGCCATAGACAACCGACAAGCAGCAATAGAACCACCATAGCCAGACCCCACAACAACTGCGTCGTAACCATCTTCGTGTCCATCATCAAAAAATCCTTCTGTTGTTGCTTGTTTCTCCATTTTCTTTTAAGTCTCAAATCAAGAAGTCAGGGAAATTTCTTATTTACGGTCAAAATCTTACAAAGGGTTAAAGGGAAGTAATGGAGTACCAAACGACAGTCTGAGAGATTCAGTCTCAGATTCAAGATACCTTATAGCTGAGTATACCGCCAACATGGAAAGTACTGGATATAAAATTTTGTTTCTTAGTGCCCTTTTTTAATAGGTGTAATAGTAACTTCAACTTCGTTTTTTCTTTAGCTTTGAAGATTACAACTTCCTTTTTTTTTTTAGCTTTGAAGAAACCAATGGGTTTAGTTAAGACAAAGTTGAGAGAATGATTACCTAGTGATAAGCTCCTAGACAATATCATCCCAATGCCTTGGCCTGTCAAACATATAACATCCAAGAAACAGCAAATATAATGTAGTCTAGCAGCACAAAGGACATAAATCAGAACAATATAAAATCAGAGCTCAACAATGTAATGTAGTTTAGTGTTGTGTCTGCATGTTAAAAAGCACCTTAATGGTGTTTCTGGACAATCCCAGTCCTTTTTTGCATTGAATGTTGCAGAAGCAGACACAGTTGTTAAAACTTAAGAGGGTTGCTTGGAGTTCACAAACATGTTCGCACATTCGGTCACGACAGCATAAAAATGTACAAACAACAAGAACTATGATCTGTTTGCTGAAACCAAACTTTCACTGAGACCAAATTTATTCGGACTTAAGAAAAGTACAAATATTTGCATTACATAAGAAAGCGCATATAATCACAAACATATGGCAAACTTCTTTACACTCTAGCGATTTCAACCGACTTCTGAAGAGCCTGCATAAGACTTCTCATGATTCTTGGCTCACCAGGAGGCGTCTTATCCTTCAAGCGTCCATTTCTCACAGCTCGGAAAATCGGCCCAGAATCAGCATCTGCTGGAAAAACCAAGCAATCTATGTATACAAGGACCTCAGTCTCCCCGTCCCCAATCGTAATAAAACCCAATCTAGTCCCACCTGCAATTTTGTCCACCTGTTCCATTGCAATGCGCACAAGATTATTCAATCCATTACACGTTGCAAGGAGGCTGAGATAGATAGATATCACTACAGGCCTCAATGCTATTGTCATAATACATGTACCACATGTTTGTGTTGTCCAATGTGTCCATGCAATTAGCAACAAAAATATTAATGCAAACACCCAACATATGTCACAACCCAAAGAAGCGCATGCCACCTCCGCGACATACCCCAAAAGGATTACTCAATAATTAGACTCAGATTGACCCAGTAGTTCACCGACGTTGGACTCAACAAGCTATCAGAGTCTAGGGTGTTACAACATAGCTAAGAGACCATAAATTTAAAATGAAAATGAAAGAAAAGAACTGAATTGTTGAGTAATGTGTACCTTTAAAGGAGAAGGGAGAGGCAAGTTAGCTCCTTGGGCGAGACTATTAGCCCACTGTTAAACAAAACACAGCATATTTTACTTCCAACAAAAATATAAAAAAATGAAATAAAAAAGCGCTAGAAGGAGGGTTCGAACCTCCGACCTTGTGGTTAACAGCCACACGCTCTAACCAGCTGAGCTATTCCAGCTTTGATGTTAGAATATACCTTTAAATACTAAGTACATAACACAAATAGTACCTGGAAGAGCAAGATCTGGAATCTGGGAACGTCGGTATCCGAGGGCAATTTCATGGTCCCAAGCAAGACGCCATCTTCAGCGTCGTCAGAAGGGACGAGGCTGTTTCTTTCCTCATACGACGCCCTGGCCGGTGTCATTTTATTTGGGCGGTGGCAGTGGCCGGAGTATAAATTAAGCTTGGGGAAGAAGCCGTGGCTGCTGGTGGTGGTGGAAGCTGCCAGTGAGAGAGGGGGAGAGAACGGCACGTGGGAATTGACACGTGCGGAGTGGAAGGGGAGTGACCTCGCTCCCATAGTCACAGCATTGGCCATGGCTAGCTGAACTGAAGCTAAGTAAACGAAGAGTTTTTTTGGTTAGAATTCAGAGGTGGGATAGGAGGAAGAAACGAGGAAGGAGAAGGAATTTTACAGGATATGCTGCTTTGCTTTCTTTTCATCTTCTTTTACGAGGCGGGAAGGGAACGGTTGGTGAGAAGCGCTTCATACATTTTCCAATCAGTTCATGCCACGTCAGCAAAGTACCACGTACCCACCCTCCACATCACATTATTTTTCCAATTCTAGTTTTTTTTCTTCATTCTTTTTTTTTTTTTTTTTTTTGTATTATACAAGAATTAATCGAATCTTTAACATATCTTAATTTCAATTACCATTTTATAATTTATGTACGACGGGAGGGAGCAATTTTTTACCATTGATTTATGTATAGCCCGCACTCCATTAATGGTAAAAAAAATAGCCCATGTATGTACAATTGACGTTAACAATGATTTGATACATGACACCTTGCATTTCTACATTTGAGATAGGTCTTTAGATTAGATTAATTTAGAGTTGTTTAGATTATCGTGGAAAAAATACACAATATTTAATTGAAAAATAAAATACTTCCCACATAATAGATTTTTCTTTTAAAAGATCCTCAAACACGCCCTAAGTACCGAGATTTCAATTTCAATGGTCAACTCAGGGAGAATTCAACATTTCAAAGTGCAGCAAAATGTGAAAATAAGTCCAATGTAGGTACACATGAAAATCTATTAGTGGTTTGCTCTGCAAATGACAAAGCAGATAGTAAAGCTTTTCAATTAGCTCTGAATTTGTACAGGTAATAAGTTAAAATGGATTTAAACAAATTTGTAAACCACAACTCGTACAACACCAGAATAGCAGAACAAACTCCTGAAGGTCGACAGTTTTTACAAAGCAAGAGCTGCCCTGCCATCTCTACGGACCAAGTGAAGTATACTGCTCTGGTTTAAAATTCATTAGCTATGCAGAGGAACAAGTTTCGAGCTTGGGGAGGAGACTTCGCCAAGCATCTGCAATACTATTTGCCAGGCGCGCCTGTCCTTTGGCAAATTCGTGGAAAGAGATCCCCATGTCTGTTGTTTTTTGTTCCTGAAAACGGACAATCTCTTCGTTCATCAGTCGCACCATTGTTTCAAATCTTCTACTCGCCTCCTCACCCTCAGCCTTCAACTGCATCACAAAACCAATTCTAGTCAAATAATGAAGATCCCTAATGTGTACACCATATACTATTGCATCAGCTGACTTGCCTCCTTGTACTCGTGCTCAGCTTCTCCAACCCTGTCTGATCGCGTGAGCATGAGTTTTTCACTGCAAACCAATTGACAAAAGGGATTAAACCAATCATCAGACCAACAAACAGTTACAGAAAAGAAAGAGCACCATGATGTCTAAATCAACATGGTGAGTGAAATCCAATTCTAGTTGAATCAATTGGTTGTCATCTACAATTTTTTTGCAATTTTTAATTCTTAATCATTTCTTTGTTTACTGAAAAACTAGAAGAGGCCAGCCATTTTTAATACTGGCTACTTGTCTATGCTTTCAATTTACAAGTGGCCAGCCTAACAGCATATTTAGACAAGCAGAGAAACACAATAGTTGGCTAGATGCATACAGATTTATCTCCTTCAACTTAATTGTTTCAGCAAGTTCACACTGTTGCCTGAAGGCATTTGCTCTCTCAGCTATCGTGGCCTGTTTCAACACACAAAAGCAGAAGGATCAGTGGCTTCTATGACAAATGAAGATTATCCAGAAGGCCAAAATAGGTTGGGAAATAAAAAATTTACAAATAATTCATAGCCACTTCTTAACTTTTCCAGGATCAGCTTTTATGACATATAAAGATTATCTGGAATGGGAGGGAATAAATTCTACAAGTATAGTGCCGAATGGACAGGAATAAAATTCTACCAATAATTTGTAACCATGAATTAGATTTTCCCACAGGAACAAGTATTGAGGATCAAAATTTAAGCTTAACCATACACCTACAGTACTATCTAATGGGGAAAGAAAAAAATGCAATGAGAGATGATATATTCTGAAAACATTAACAAGTCAAACTGCATTCACCTTAATAGATTGCACAGCGAACATAATCTTTCAAGGGTTCTTCAAAATTCATTAAGAGTTGGTGAGCCTACAAAGAAATACAAGAACAGTAATACTACAATATAACATGATAAGCTCTTAAATAAAATAAAATGCACAACAAAAGTCAACACCAGGCATGTACACAGAGAGGCAACCTCAACAAAATGTACACACTGGAACACTAATTTATGCTGCGTTCTCAATTGAAGCCTACCTCCTTTTGCAGTCTGATTGATAATACCTCTGACTTTGCCCCAAGCTCGGTGAAAGCCTTTCCAAGAGCATTACCTTCACAAGCTCCAAGGAGCTTGGCTGCTTTCCCGAAATCTGAGAGAGACTGTCCAAGCTCTGCATAAATATAGTTAAAAACAATCAAATTTTATCCTATACACACGTACTAATTAAGAATAAAGAAGTGAGCACCTGATACAGAAATAATAACTACTATAAAGTTAAGCCTTCATCATTATTACCTCTGTGCCTCTTTACAAGACGGTATGCATGCTTCTGGGCTTCAGCCAAGTGGTTTTCAAGCTCAAAGATGTAGTGTTTCAACTTCTCATATTCTGGATTTGACTCTTCCACTGGCTTTTCCTTTCCAAGAACAACATCACTCACTTTAGACTGTACATCCTGTCAAACATGCAGGTGCTGTTATTGCTCAATCAGATAATCACTCCAAAAGGAAAGTGTACTAGTTTAAGTGGCCTATTCAGTCCAATAGAGATCATAAATGCACAAGGAATGAATTGTGCAGTGGATAAAGGACTGCTCCTTTTGATTCACTTGACAACAGACTTAGCAAATTTTAAAAATTTTAAAAATTGAAAGAATTTGAAAGAATTGGATTTATCATCAAGCAGAACTGACTTTACAGAATCCAAATAATGCTCTCAGATGGCTAAAGTGTTATGTTGCATTCAAGACAGAGGTTGCGAGGAGATCTCTTCTTCAAATATTCCACAACAGATAAATGTTCTGTTTTTCTATTTGGCTACACAATGTCTATAACATAGGTCATAAATATGACAGTGACAATTTTCTACAGATTTTCTGTACTTGAATCAGAAAATTAACCTTACAATGTGCCCATTACAGGTTACTTGTCTAAATTTATTGAAAATGAGAAGTACCTGCTAGAGGATTATGCAAAATTTTGCAAAATAAGAAGAAGTTACAGAATGTTCCTTAATAGCTCATAAAATGCTTTCTTTTTTTAATGAATAGCTCATGCAAACTTTTCATCTTCGGAACATTGTGCAGAGTCTATGTTACCTTGAAGATTTGCATCAAATCTGCTGGCTTCTTCTTAAAGATACCAGTCTCATGAAACCTTAATCTCTCCATTGTCTGAACAAGTTACAGAAACATGTCAAATATTCTGAAGCCTTTGCACATTATTCAATATAAATTCTTATTAGAGGTATGTGTTTGTGTGTGCACAACAAAGAATCAGTTCAGCTATTTTTCAGATGTCCAACACAGGTGACCTATTGACTTTCATGGTAGTGAACTGTGTAACTCAAGGCATCAGTTTAGAAACATTACCTCTTCATCTGCCTGCAAGAAGGTTCTCAGATCCTCACTTTGCTGAAGCTCATGATGTGAAGCTATTCGATTAACAAATACATCCAATGCTTGACGCCTCATCTCAATGAATTCAGCACTGAAACGGAACTTTTCTGCATTAAAAAGACTGAAGTTAGTCCTGTTATATTTAAAATGATTCCAACATAATCTTACTAAAACTTCATTAATCACATTTTACAAAGACTAGGAAAACCATCAATGCATGATCCTTACATAAACCCAAAATAATATGTTCATGTAGCCAACAAGAAAAATGCACAAAGCACCTTGCATGCAATAGGATTGTGCAGAAGTGTCCTGCTGGAATTCAACTTCTTGCCTCTAAGCCCTTCTTTAGAATACACAATAAACAGATTTGTGTAAAAGAGTGAAAAAGGGTAACCTTTTTAGGTGCCTAAACACTCCAAGCATTTCACTGGTTACAAACCTACAAACAAAAATTCCCACAGGGTGGGCTAACCATCTACACACTACCACAATCCCTTGACTGGCAATTTCAAACACTAACCAAGTTTTATCCAACTACGTATGTCAAGCTGTACCATGATGATGCAAGCAAAATAATTTAGTGGCAGAAAACAATTATGCTCACGGAAATGTAAATGTGGCATTTTCTACTTAGTACACCAAGGAATCCTAAGAAAGTGGGTAGAGCGATGTTGTTACCTACAGCACTCTTTTCAGGGAGAGGAGGAATAAAAACTCCTTTGTATTTTTCAAAAATACGGTCACGTAGCCAAACAAAATCACTGTACCGTCTAATAACAATCTTCTCCGGCCCTTGGTACTCAGGAAAATTTGTCTGCCAAAGCAAAAGTATTCATTCAAAAAGTAATACAAACATGACAGGGATGTCAAAACTCAATAATATAATCAAGCCTATAAGATTGCATCAACAATAGTCACAAAAATAAGATTTACAGAGCCCGCTTAGAGATTGCAAGCTCAGCCCAAGTCACCAAGCATGTTATTCACAGCATGCTCAACCTCAAAAGATCCATAATAAAAACATAGTTCATTTGCACGCATTTGATAACAAGAATAACTGATAAATGCAACATTGTCCCCAATTCAATCAATAATCAATCTTACCATCATTAATAAACCAACACTAGACCCAAGTCTTCTGCCAAAACATACGTACAAAACCATTATCCAGATTCCTGTTAGCTTGTTTCATCTTTGTTAGCAAGGAAATGCTATGGCACATAAAGCTTGAATAGTTTTCAATTTTCAGTGCATATTGTATGATCATGTAGATACAAATTCTTAATTTCTTTCTCCCATGCCCGGGTATCCCATTTTCCTACTTGCTATTTTAAGACCTAATCTAGCATTAACTGAATTGATCATTCGTAATTTTCTTCAACAATCTCATCAACCCATTTCCCTATATCACAAGTTGTGAACTTTTGTCAGCCCTAACTGTGAGCTATCAATCAACCACGCAGCTACTGTTAATTACGCAATGAACCCACTCACAGAAACACATCCTGCAATAAACCCTAACCCTGATCAAATTAAGTCTACGACTAATAGCACAAATAGAAAATGAAAATCCCGGAATACCTTGGTGATTACACGATAGGAGATATAGGCCTGGACGCCATTGCCCAATTTCACAGGATCAGTCACTGAGACTGACAGGTACGGCTGCGAGGATGGAGATCTAGGGCTCTGCGACGAGCCCGATACACTTCTCTGCTGCTCCATACCACACAATCAAGAAGAAGCCAAGTGGAAATCCAAATTAGGAAACAAATCAACAAAATTAAGACCCAATTGTACAATTTGGGGATAGAAGAAGAGGAAAGCGAGCAGGGGCAATTTTGTAATTACCGTGGTCAGCATCGCGGGTTTGGGGGAGGTGGAGTCAATGAAGAAGATGGAACGAGACGAGCCTCTACGAGATTTCAATCGGAGAATCAAACAGAGCGTAAGAGTGGAACTCTGGAACTGTAGCTGCGATTGAAGACAGGTGTATGTTTCTAAAATGCGCCGGGTGTGCGCAGTGCTCTGTTCCGGTGTTCCATCGGTCGACGCCAGGAAGGAAATAACTTGGGATATCTTGGTACGTAAGCGAGTAAGACCAAAGTATTGTATTTTTTCTTCCTTGGTGATTTAGAATGAAGTATTGTTGTATATTTTAGTGTTTTTTATTTTACCTTTTCTTTTGGCCTGTGTTGAATATTGGTAAGAACCTATTTTCTCAAGTTTCGTCACTTTGATTTATAATTAAGCTAGAAGCAACAAACATTTTCTACCAAATCAAACTGCAAAAATGAACCTTTGATTTAGTGGTATTTGTCTCTTATTAATTGGAGTAGGTTTCAAGTTCAACTTACATAAATGAAGAGAACGATATATATATATATATATATTGTGATGAGTTCGATACCTAGTTATGGTATAGTTTTATTATATATGTATTGGCCTGTTGTAAAAATATCATATAGTGTCTCAAAGAAAAAAAAATGAACTTGAAGAAGACATGGTGGTGGATTGGTCTTTATTCACTTTTTGTGTTGTAATTTTTTGAGTTGTAATAAGTGCATAAACTCTTTATGAGTTTGTCCCGTGTTTGTATTTTTATGTATCTAGTTCCTTTCTACACTTGCCACCTTTTTACCATAATTTCTTAGGTCATGTGTGACTATGAGTGGAAGTGCACATTGATGGACTAATCTATACTTGGATTCACCTCCTTGTGATTATTGTGCATCCGTATTTGTATTAAAATTATGTGGTTGTTTGTAATAATATTGATCTTTGTGAGACTTGAATTATGAATTCAATATATCTCATTTCTCTTAAAAAAAACACCTAAAACTGATGAAATTGTTTATATTAATTTGATTGTCTAACCGTTGGAATGTTGGTATTTATTATAGTTCTTTTGTATTATATTTTATTTTACAAATTCAATACATGTAAAATCCTTATATTAATAGGCGATTATATAGATGGATATGATTCATAATCCTGCTTAATTGTCTAGTGGCCTAAAACTATCTAGATTAGATTATGTATAATTTTACTAGGTCCAAGCGTTCTAAAAACAATCTTAGATAGGATCATGTTTAATTTGATTAGGCTGAAATGTAGTAGGATTATGATTTCACCAAACGATTGGGATTTAGTTAATCCAGATTTAAACCAACCCGATCGTGCACACCACCACTAGTCTATATCTATAGTAGTAATTCCAACTCTACACTAATTTCCTTAGATTACACGGCACATTAACATCCATTTTTTCCATTAGGGAGAAAAAATGGGACTCGGATGCGACTTCGTTAAGGCCTGCGGGACCCGCCAAAAAAAAAAAACTAAAAACTAAAACTAACGCCCACACATCCTTTCCGAAAGCAACTCCCCCACGTGGGTCCCACTCCACTCCAACAATTTCAGGTGCCTCCCACTTTCCTTCTCTTTCTCTGCTCTTCTTATTTTGCCTCACCCACCACACTCTGCGTCTGTCCGCCACATCAAAACCAAAAGTCTCTTCCTTTTTCTTGCCTCTCTATCCAAAAAAAGAAAGAAAGGGAAATCCACAATCAATGGATTCAACCAGCTTCTGCCACCAACGATCGCCGTCGTCAGATCGCTTCCTCGGCTTCTTCTCATTCTCACCGCCTTCCTCCGCCTCCGCCGGCGAGGAGCTCAACGAGGCCGAGGTCTTCTGGACCACCGACTTCACCGAGCCCAGCGACGCGCAGAACCCCCGGGTCAGTCTGATGCGCCGGGTCAACTCCGGTATACTCGCGGTCCTCCCGGAGCCAGGTCTCCCGGCTCCGGTCCTGTACCGGAAGCCCGCGCTCTCTTCATCATCGTCGTCGAAGCCCATACCTTCAATTCCGAGATTTTCTCAGTCTCAGTCTCAGTCGCAGTCGCAGTCTCAGTCCGTGCCGACTTCGAGAAAGTTCCAGAGCTCGGCTCCGATGAAGGTTCCCATGCTGTCCAGGGCGGTGGAGAAGCATCGGAGAAACGACGACCTGGCTGATGTCGTAGACGATGATGACGACGGAGACGACGAGATGCTGCCGCCGCACGAGCTGGTGGCGAGGGGGTCGGGGCTGTCGGCGAGGACCACGTTCTCGGTGCTGGAAGGCGTGGGGAGGACGCTCAAAGGTAGGGACTTGCGTCAGGTCAGGAATGCCATTTGGCGCAAGACTGGGTTTCTTGATTGAGATTTCAAGCTTTGTGTTTTTGTTGGTTGATCAAGAATTCTGGTGGCTTTAATTATTAATGCGCCAAGAAATTGGGGGTAGTTTTTGTTTAGTGCCCCCATTGTTGTTTTTGATTTGCTGATTCTGGATAGCTAAGTAAAGTTCCATATCTGTCTGCTTCTTGCTCATGTTTCTAATAATTCCTCTGTTTGCTTTACAAGAATTAATGTCTGGATAATGAAGATCAAAATTATCACTTTTAATCACTGGTGGGAATTTGTAGTTTCACAATCACCAATTGACATGAATTCAAGAAACTCATTCAACACAATTGTTTGTTTCAATCTCATTCTACATTTTCACTGAATGACTGAATTTAAAACCCACTTGAGAAAACTACACAACAAACTGCCCAAGTCGACGGGAGTTTACATCTACCAGACAAGAGTCAACATAAGTTTACATTGTTTCATCAACATAAGTTTTACATTGTTCCATCTCAAGGACATAGTTACAAGCATACAGGAGTTATGCCAGTTAGTCAAGGCATCCTTTGCAATTTTCCTAGATTTCGCTCCCCATACATTAGAATTCAATTTTCCTCCCCGTACATTAGAGTAGTTGGAGCATAGCTTTGTGAAAACCAAAAAAATTCGCGTTGTTAAAAGGTTTGGCTGGGTGTGACTGACATTAGCCACAAGATTTACAACAATGAGTCTCCTCTCATGCTGATTGAGAAGCTTCAAACCTAAGTAGAAGCTCCCTCAAGTGCCAAAGGAGTACCAGCTGTTTGTTTTGCCTCTTTAGAGCAATTGTGGCACCACCAAAACTTAACAAGTGTACTTGACTCTGATCTGCAACGCATCATTTCTGCACAAAAAGATGACCACCTCACCAACCATGTTGATGAAAAGCAAGCAGTTACCACAAGAGCGGGTTACATACATTCCAAGTAAGGTATCAATCAAGGAAATTTCAACATGGGTAAGAATCACGAAACACGAAAAAGGGTATTCTCAAATCGTGCACCATTATATATAAAGCAGAAAGGAAATCAACCAACCATTTTGAAATTCTGCGAGCAAATCCCACTTCAAAATTTGACCTAAAAAGAACCAATAAAGCAAGAAAAGTTGTGCTAATTCGTGGTCCGGTATTGCACATAGGCAAACATACATCCCAAGGGACTAAATTCGGAAAGGATGAATATAGATAACTATGGCAGGCAAGTCAGACAAATCCAAATGCCTCAAATAATTGAGTTCATAAAAAAGGATCTCCCTTTTTCACACATCTAATTGAATCATCACTCTTGCCAATGTCCATTTCCACCCACTTATTAAAAAAAGTTGAAAAAATCCGTCTCTTTAGCTTCAAAATAAAAACAATTATGGACTAAACTTGTTTTTAGCAATCATACAAGTCATCACATATCACAGAAATCAAAATAAAATTACAGTGAAAACGAATCTTGCTTAAAAAATGAAGGAAACATAAATCACAATGGACAACATTTTAATAACACATGCATCAAATGACAACAGAGACATGCCTTGATCTTAACCCCTTCGAGCATACTAAGAGACAATTTCCAGTAAAGATCACTACTTGACACCAAAATGCTCCTTCAATAACACATTATTAAATGAAAGTTCAACGTAACATTCAAAAATAGACAGGGACATCATATGAGATTCACAAAATATTTGCGATGGAATTTTTTTTACCAACCACAGAGAGCCTAAACAACCAATATGTCCAAGAACAAGTTGTACAAGACAATTTCAACATAGGCAACAACCATTAAACACACAAAAAGGGTGTTCTCAAGACATGGAAAGCGGAATTATCCAAAAGGCAGAAAGGAACTAAATCATAAGTTTTGAAATAGGGATACAAAATCCATTGGAGTAAAAGAACTCAATGAAACAGGAGAGGTTATGATAATTTTCAGTTGAGATGTAAGTGTGCATCTACACATTGATACAACTTAGAAAGAAGCTAACATGATTGAAAATGATGGCAGGCAAGTCAGACAAATCCAAATGCCTCAAATAGTTGAGTTCATAAAAAAGGATTTCCCTTTTTCACACATCTAATTGAATCATCATTCTTGCCAAGCTCATTCCCGACTTTAATCAATTTATTTAAAAAACTATACACAAAAAATGGGATAAGAATGTTACCCACCCAAGACTGAGACATTTACAACGAACAGTTTCCAATGGGCCTGAAGCTCCCCATTGACTGAAACACCCATGAGCAACTAGCATTGAAGCTATTTGCCATTTTGTTTCAGAAAATGAGAAAATGAGCTCCAGGACCCAAATGGAAACAGAGCAATGCCTCAGGAAGAAAAACCCAGGTGGGAGATGAGGAAGGTTCAGAAGGAAAACCCTAAAGAAACCCTCCTAAATGGTGTTTTGCTATTGCGCAGCTATGACTCAAAACGCTTCCATGGTTGCTAAGGAAGGCGATCTTAAGGGCCGCGCTTTAAAACAAACGAAGCAAAATCGATACTGAGCTCAGCATCCAGAACTCCATGTTCGGATTCTGAGCCACACCAAAAAAAAAACCTAAAACTATTTAGAGCTATCACTGTAAATGTTGCAGATTTTGAACGGAGAAAAACCCTAGTGGCTGAACAAACAGAGGAGGGGGTGAAGTGACATAAGGTGGCTTATATAGGCTCTGTAGTGTGTGTGTGGAGTAACGAATTTACCCTTGCTCACTTTGGGCTGAATGATTTGAGGGCCTGTAGGTTGAGTTTCGACGTTCGTATTCTTCGGCCCAGGGAGGCTAGCCCAGGTTTGAAAAACTTTTGAGGCTATTTGACGAACTTAGTTTTGAGACCAGAGACCCAAAAGTTTTCATTTGAGTGAGGCAAGAGGCCCAGTGAAGATAAATTTCGAAACTGCACCCAAAAATTTATGATTTTGCCCGAGGCTCGGTATATAGACTTTGGAGGTCATAAATTATAACTTAAAATTCCATCCAAATAGATGTCATTTCTCAAATTTCATGATGTTTTCGTGCATATTGCTCCCCTTACAACACCCTCTTTAATTCCTTATGTTAATAGCTAGCTAGTTAGACTCGGAAAAATTTCGCCCTCAATTGTTTGTGTCATGTTATTTAGTATTGAAAAATAATTGATCATCACCGGACACATTTAATTAGTCTAGTTGAGTGACTCTCAACACTAACCTAACCCATTTGTGATCATATCGTGTTCGGAATGACTCATATATTGTGAACTAAATTTTTTTAGATCAATAGTAAACTTATCCCTTATATATTCGTTATAAAAAATAAATAAAAAAATTATATAATAAAAAAAACTCACTTTATCATGAATAATACCATTAAAAAATTAATTTGTTATTATACAATGACTCATACATAATACATTGATACAAATAAAAGAATGACACTTGCCTCTCTGATGGTGACATTGGTGAGAGAAACTGCAGTTCCTGGTGGTGGGTTCTGCCTCATTTGTTTTTATTTCTTTCTTTTGTTTCAAGTTCATCTCCGTCGGAAGACAGTGGTCGTGTTTTCGTTTCTCATCTCTAGGGTTTTTCTTTAATTTATTTTTAATAACTAAAATAGTGTTATGATGCAATAAAAGTAAAAGATAATGACGTCATAATTTTTAAATCAGTTTTTTTCCTCTATCCTTAGATTAAATATAATGGTGGGTGATCACAATTTCCTTAGACAACCGCAAACCGGCCGAAGAGTTGCAGTTAACCGCAACTTGGTGGAAGCCGCAAATCGGTGAGTGTCCGCAAAAAACACGGGCATACACCGATTGGGTCGTTTTGGGCCTAAACAATCCAAGCTAAGCAATCCCAGAAAATCCACCACCCTAACTAGGCCTGAAAAAACAAAAGAGGGAGAGAGAGATGGAAACAGACAGAGGGAGGAAGAAGGAAGAGAAAGGAGAGAGAGGTAGAGAAGAAGAAGAAGGAAAAATAAGAGAAAAAAGTGAGAGATGAGAGATCGAAAGCGACGGAGAGAGGAAGAAGTAGGAAAAAAAGGAAGAGAGGGGGAGACAAGAAGAGCGAGAGATGGGGAGAAGAAAAAAGCAGACTTTGATCTTGGCGCAAAAGCAAGGCGTGCCCAACAAATGGCTAGGTTTTTTTGTTTTTTTGTATTCTTGAATTGTATATTATATATTTTAGATATAATACAAAACCGCATCGACTATCGCTAATTACGGTCACTTTAAAAATCATAATTGACACGGTACGTGTGGATGCGGTTAACATATGATCGATAAATGCGGTATTTCGATTCAAAATAACAGTCCTAGTAAAATTCATGTACACAAAACTGTTTCATCCTTGAAATGTGAGTTTCATTGCTGTTTCGTCGGTCGGTAAAATTGTTACCTTTAATATAAATTGAAATTGGTATGAGATGTTCACTTCCGCGAAAAGAAGGATTTCTTGGCTAACGATGAGGATGGATGATATCTGGCAGTGGTAATGCCCTCGAAAGTTCACAATGAATTAATAAAACAAATAAAGTGAAGGCCAAGACTCCGTTATAACAGGTCAAGCATGCAACTCAAGATTCATGAATTCATTCTGGGATTGGACTTGACGATGATAGTCCTCACATCGCTTTAACTATCCACAAAGTAAACGATGAACATTATAATCAATTGGTAGGAGCAAAAAGTGAAGACAAAGGCTTCAAAGTACAGAGAAGAAAAGACAAATGAAAGAAAACAGAAATGCGTGCGTGTTTTCCTTTACTATTGAGAAACACATGACCAAATACTTTTCTACAATATATACAATTGATTTACGAGAGTTTAGAACATTCATGTTAAAGTTAGAGCCTTAAATTTAAAATTAATTAGCAACTTATGTAATCGACAATTTTGAATGAATAATGTTACTCTTACTATATTTGTATACCGCATTTTCATACCATATTATATGACAAATGAGGTGGATAACCACATCAATTAAAATTAATCTAACATTTTCTTTTCTTTTATGATTTATTAACACTTTTTAATTGATATGGATGTATACTTCATTTGCCACATAAGATGATATGAGAATGTGTTATACAAATGTGGTAAGAATAACATTATTGATTTTGACTTAATGGAAAAGGGCTTTGACTTACAGACCAGTGCTCTTAGGTTCAAACCACCATGTAGTGTATGAGTCCAATTTTCTTGCGTTTTGCAGAGCAGAGAAGATGCAGGGACTAAGTTTTGCAGGGTGAAGAAGATGTAGGTACTAACGAGGAAATAGAGGGGCACATGGATTTTTTGGTTACATTAAAGGAAAGAAACCAACCGGGGTTTGATCCTAGGTGCCATGGGGGGTTAGGAGAATCCACCACCATTGTGCTGGGAACCTATTGACGGGGCACATGGAATTTGGTAACATGAAAATTGGATTCCATGAGAAACCATTCTCCACCACATGACATTTGCCCTCACATACCTTTTTTATGCGTTTCATTTTGTTTTTTTTATTAATATTTATTAGCTCTCACGTACCTACCACATGACATTTTTTGACAGAAAATTGGATGGAGCTCGAAAAATATAATGTTGAGCCCTATATTATTATTTTTTTGTATAGTTCAAGTACTCAAATTTCTGGAAAAAATAATGTGGGAGATCAATTCTCAATCAAGCGATAATTTACGGGAAGAAAGACCATTCACTCCATAATTAATTAATAGTAAGAGGTTAATAAATTTATGTACATCGTAAGTAGTCAAATGATTTTTTTTAAGGACATTTTTTTATTGAGATGAGCGATAACATATTAAATTCACACAGACTACACGAATGTTAGGACTCGAATCCAAGACCTTTCCTATTGTGATGTAGTCAAGTGATTTGTATGTAGACAAAAGAAGATTTGCATTAACTTTCATTATCAAGTTATTAATAATATGGACCAGTTGGTTTTGTACTTGGTCTGAATCTGAATTGTGAAGACATTTCAGCGTGGTCTCCAGGCAAATACGGATTCCTTCCTTCCTTGTTTATCTCATTGCGCGTGAAAAATTGCATGATTTCTTTCCACTGTACATTTGCATTGCAGCCTTCAACTTGAACTCTACGGGGAAAAAGAAGAAGATATATATCAAGATCCAAGTCTCTGTTTGTGTTGACTTCTTTATGACCAATATTGACTATATATATATATATATATTTATTTATTTATTTATTCTTTTTCACAATTGAGAATTGAAATTCAACCCTGCATCCGCGGGCGGAACCACAGCCACGATTAGGGTGGGCTGTACTCCGTGACTTCGGATGGAAAAACCTATATCTATATTGGCCACTAGCAACAACTTTTTCCTTTTGGAAAGTTTTTTAGGGGGAAAAAAAACCTATATGACCCACCATGTGTTTCTTGAAGGCTTTGCTAATTTCTTTTATGTTATTTAAAATCAATGAACGACATCCATGTGTAGATTATAAACCTGCAAGCTATAGTTTTGACTGTTTGCTTCCTTCTTTTTGTTTGTTTAAAAAAAATTCATTCAACTTTAAAACTAAAAATTTTAGTTAGTCTACCAATAAAAAAAAGTCTTAATTCGGCCTTCGCCTGCATCTTTATTGGCCACCATGAGTCAATCGACATTATCTTCTTCACGACGCGTTTCTTCTGTGCAGTTGAAGATGAAAAATGCATTGTCACGCGCATTCAAAAAGATGCATTGTCAATTTGTCACGCCCATTCATTGCTTCCTTCTTTTTGTTTGTTGTTAAAAATAATTCATTAAATATTAAACTAAAAATTTTAGTTAGTCTATCAATAAAAAATTTATTTATTCCGCTTTTGCCTACATCTTTATTGACCACCACGAGTCAATCGACATTATCTTCTTCAGGCCGCGTTTCTTATGTGCAATTGAAAATGACAAATGTATTGTCACGCACATTCATAAAGATGCATTGTCAATTTATCACGCACATTCATCAATCTAGCTAGCTTGTTGAAGCAATCCATATGTAAAATGCAACTGAATTCTTATATAGATGGTGCAGGAATTGTTGCTGAAATGATCTATATCGACACATTACCGATCACTATAGCTATAGATATCAGTATTACAGCTGGAGGGAGCATGTTGACCCAAAAAAAGAAAAACTGGAGGGAGCATAAACTCCATTATTCTAAATAATGTCTTGCTTTATGTTATTTTTGGAGTAAGAATTTCGACGAAAGTACCTGAACATCTTTATAAATAAATAAATAAAAGTTGGACTTGCAATCTTTGAAGTCCACGATATTAATGCAAAGTCAAGCTCAGTTTTCCATTTTCAATTCCAATCCGCACCTACCACTTGCAACAATTATCATCTCAAACCAGCCTTAGTCTTTTTCATCGAAGAAACCAAGAACACAAATAAAAACCAGTAACGTCAAATCCACATTGTGGAAAAAAAACTGGGGCGTGAAATAGATATCTGTACACGTGGTGCTTATAATTAGATAATTTGAGATAATATTTGTATATATGTGACATGCGATGCAGAAAATGATATGCATAGTTGGCCTCAATTATTATGGCCCGTGGGGTAACCCTAATTATAGGCGTATATAGCTATGGATAGCAGCTGGCTACTGCCTCATACGCTGAGAGGAGGGAGGGAAGAAGGCCAAGTGTTGGTTTGGGTGTGGGACACAAAAATGAGACTAGAGTTTTGTTGTGTTTTTCGAGCCAGGTGATCTTCTATCTAAAAATCAATCGGCAATAAAGAAGTAGTCCAAATCTTTATAAACTTAGGCGAGTCACTTAATTTTTTAATTTGGAGAAAACACTCTCAACAAAGGCAAAGTCACTTTTATATTGTCACAGAGAGAGAGAGGGAAAAAGATGGAGGTTTTTTTTTCTGATCCCAGGAAAGAGAGAGAGAGAGAGGTATATACCAAGTAAAAAAGGATACTACCAAGTAAAGAGATTACGTTTCTAAGAAAAAAGGGAGGAGAGAGAAAATTATTTTATTTTATTTTTATGAGGGAGAAATTAAAATTAATGATTGTTTATTTAAAACATTAAAACTATTTGTCATGTCATATTTAATCTCAACAATTAAAAGTTGAGTAATCTAATGGCCCAAAAATTGTGTTAAAAATATGATGCCACAGATCCGCCCCCTATATATATATATAAAGGTATAAATTATGTGAATTTATAGCTATTCATATGCAAATACAATATTTATTTTTAAAAAAAATATACGAGAAGCATATGACATTCTTCATGCCAATTAAATAAATTCTCAAATTAAATTTTATTTTTTCGATTTTGGGGAGAGATAATTGAACACAAGACTTCGGTGTAGATATAACGCTCTTATCTTCAAATTTTGTAAGACTTGAGACCAACTTATTACTATTACTTATCTTAGCAATTATTTTTTAAAAGGATTATTCGTATAGTACTTGTTCCATTTCTCTTTGTATATTTGCATCTCCAGTTATTAATTTGCATGCCATGCCAAATTGCCAATAGCTTGTAGGCCAAATCGAGCGAGGAAGGAGGAGGACCTGACGTTGCCACAGTGAACGATCTTGAATTCTTTGTCAGTTTGCTAGATGACAAAAAATTGATTAATTCTATGCGTGTGTTTATTTCTTCTGCAAAAGAAACCAAGGAAGTTCATGGTGAAATTTCGAAGAACAAGCTGCACATGGCCACTTAATCCACAAACTTCTTTTTTGTGGTTCCAAATTTATTTTTATTTTCGAGTAAGAGATGCATATATAAGGGGCTAGAGCTAGAGATTCAATAGTTTGTTAATTAATAGAGAAACTACAATTAGAGCTCATTTGTTACTGTTATACGAATATGTTTTTGCGTTGCAAAACAAAAGACGACTTGTCAATGGAGCATAACTCCATGGGTTGAGTTCTTCTATCTCTATTTATGTAGTCAGAGCTTTGAAACCCCCAAATATCCAGTGAATATTTGTGTAAACCTCCATCCCTAAATCGCTTGTACTAAAAAAACAAAAGATGACCTTAAATGGTGTTTGGTTGTGAAATATGGAAACATTACAGACATACAAAGTCAATCATAAAAAGAGAAAAAAGTGTTGTAATTAGTGACGACATTACGATGTTTTTTGTCATGTTGCATCGCAAATGTTTTGAGCCCCTTTTATGACGCTTTTGGGCCGTCGTAATAACGTATCGAACTTGCTAGCAATAAATCAAATGTTAGATTTAAAACGTGATTTTACGACACAAATTACGACGCAATCTCGTGTAGCAACTAAAGTAATTGCGAATGCGCCATTCTGTCGCTCATGTTTATATGACAAAGAAAGCGACAATATATGCGACGGAGGCACACGTCGTTAAAATTGATTTAACGACTGTATGTAGCATTGCAATAAATATGCGACAAAGTTCTTCATCCGGGAGCTCATTCCCTTTATTTTGAAGCTGTTAGTTTGAGAATATATTCCTGGTAAGACGTTTGTTAATATTAATCAATTCTGTTTTTTGAGTTATTTTTTAATTTAATATTTTGCACAGCCAATGACAGTTTTAATTGACATGTACACTAAAAATAGTGATAAAAACATAAATAAATGAATGGAAAACAAATATATTTTAATCTTTCTATAACCTTTTAATGAAAACAATTGCTTCTACGTCTCCAAGTCTAAATTAGGCTGCAGCTCGCTATTAACACTAAGTCTTCTTCAGCGCATACCGTGACGCATTCAGAATCTATTGATGACATCAAATATAAAATATTTCAGAGTTACATAAAAACTAAGATCACTTAAATTTTAACAGTATTTATTCTTTAATAAGAGAAATACATTAAATATAATGTACATGTCTGCCTTCACTTTCTTCTGAGGTTGTGAACTGACTTCATTTAACTTGGATTGAAGGTCATCTATTTTTGATTGATATTGTTTCAGGGGCATCTCTATTATCCTACAGTTATAATATTTTAATTATCAATCAAACTCATCAATACACATACATTATCACAAATATAATTAGAAGATATGTTAGAGGAACTTTTTTTCCATTTTGTGCTATGATTCCAAGCTGTGAACTAAACAATGATGCATTTGCTTTAACTGGCTTCCACTCAGGATCAAAGGAAATATGCAATATGTTTCCAGTTCCCCATGTTGAGTCCAATTTTTGTACTTGGACATAAATCAATGCCTTCTTACTACATCCCTTGTGAACAAATAACGATTGTGACATTTCTTGCATAGACAATAAATTCCTGCATCATCTATATTTTTAGAAAATGCAAAATCTAAAAAAGTCTCAACTCCAGTGAGATATTGCGTAGATGTTTGATCTCGTATATCTATTCAACTCTTGTCCATACTTTTCTATTTGTTATCCAAGAAGAAAGAAGAAATAATACCTACCGATCAATATTGGAAAATAATACATGTAGAAACATAAAGTTCTGGAAGATAGGCAATTTGACCTTTCAAATTTAAGCTTTTTATATCAATGGAAACCACAACTATCGTTCACACGAACAATTCTGTATTGAAATCTCTGAATCTACAATAAGAAAGACATATTAGAAATATTATAATTGTCTTGTCTAAAAAAATATATATTCATGAATATTAATTTTAATAATATAAACAACCTTAACAAACCCAAAGTGCTTTAGTTCTAAATGAAATCAATTTTCAATTTTCAATTTTTCAGAGAACTACTAGATTTATTAATTTTTCATAGAAAACAGAACGATTGTGGTCAAATTCAAAGGCAGCAATAAATTGACGACAACCAACAAACCAAAATTAGCCTCACTCTATATATCTTGATGGGATCAAGTTCCCAACTCCAACTCTATTTACACTATTAATACGCCAACTCCAAAACAAAACTATGGTCAAATTTAAAGACACTTTACTACGATATCTCCTAACCTATTTACACAATTACAAACATAGAAAATTTGGGGCTAAGTTTTATGGTATTTTCATGACGTTACTAATTAAGGTGTCACAATTATGTTGGTGCGAATCACTAGCGTGCAAAATTACATATATTTGCGTGAGCTGCGTTGATCGTCGCAAATAGCCATTTTTCTTGTAATGGAGAATACACTTAGAAAAATAATTCAAATTTGTACTTTAGTTTAGAAAGAACCCAGAAGTTATTTTCCTAGGTTTCATTGTTACGTTAAAATTGAAAAATACGGGAAAGACTTGTAATGGAAACACTGCAAAGGTTTCTCACTTCGTCAACTTTCTACTTTTAGTCTTCTTAACATTTCGGCTCCCCATCTAAAATATCCTCCTCACACTCTTACACAATTAATTGAATTTTGTACGTTAGTTTAGAAATCAACCAAGACCTATTTTCCTCATTTTTACGGTAAAATTGAAAATATGAAAGTCTTCTCTAGAAACCCGAGAGTATAAAGGTAAAAGCTTTCACACTTCGTTGAATTTTCACTCGCTTTAGCTCTCTATCTAAAGTTGTCTATCTTTTCGTATCTTAGTTGAAATAAATTATATTGAGAGCTGTTTGACACTTCAAAATAGTCATCACGCACTTCTCTCTAATGAGAATAATAAAGGAGGAAGGAGTGCATGATGGATTTTTTTGGGTGCTAATAATACTTATATTTCCTTATTTTCTACTAAATATATAGATAAACACCGACATAAATTTGTGTATATTTCAATTGAGTTATCCTTAGCTCAACTACGATTGCTGAAGGGCTGTTTTATTTACAATGTGATGCATTAAGTTTTATCTTTACAATTACAATCACAAGGATATTGATCTAATAGTTTTTTTAAAAAAATAAAAAATTATATATAATATCCTTGTAGTTGGATATATTAGTCGGGTAAAGTTCATATAATTCATAGTCTTGGAAAGATCCTTGGATATTTTATGCTGCTAAATTATTTATAAAAAAAGAACTGCACATGAATTAATCTGCTAGTGTTAACATATTATTGGTTGAAGAAAAATATAGTAAACCAAATTATACAACAGCGGGTGTAGAGAAAGAGCCCTAGACTGTCCCGCAGGGATATATATTTTGACCGATTCGTGAAGTCAAGCTGAAGGAGAGAGAATATTTTCTCACACAAGCGCGTAGAAATTTCCAAGCAACTCAAAACTGTCCCTCCTTTCTCTTTCACTCGGCCTTTTTGCTAAACCGTTTGCTCATTTGCCTAACTTCAATTCATATCCTATATAATGAACCGCTTCACGTAAGTGAAAATCAAATTAAGCGCAATACATAACATTTTGAGAGAGAGAGAGAGAGAGAGAGAGAGAGAGAGAGAGATCAGATGGGGGATTTGCCACCTGGGTTTAGATTCTACCCAACGGAGGAGGAGCTGGTTTCGTTTTATTTGCAGAACAAACTGGAAGGGAGGAGGGAGGACTTGAACCGAGTCATGGACCGAGTCATACCTGTTCTTTACATATATGAGTATAATCCATGGGACCTCCCACGTAATTAAACTTCTCTCTCTACTCTCTCTTCTCTCTCTGGTGCATCATTTTCTTTTTGAGGTGCATATAAAGGATAGGTTGCATCATTTTAGTAACATGAAAAAATAATGGAGGTCGCTTATGGAGTTACTCCTCATTGCAATGTCATGACTTTATTTAACTTGTATTTCTGTTTTGTTTATACTTGAATTAATTACTTGGGTTATGTAATGAATTTATAGAGTTTTCGGGAGAGGCCTGCCATGGAGATCCGGAGCAGTGGTTCTTCTTCATCCCAAGACAAGAGAGTGAAGCTCGAGGAGGGAGACCGAGGCGACTCACAACAACTGGGTATTGGAAAGCAACTGGGTCACCGAGTTTTGTTTACTCTTCCAATTGCAATCGAGCCATCGGCCTCAAAAGAACCATGGTTTTCTACAATGGTAGAGCTCCTCATGGAAGGAAAACCGAGTGGAAGATGAATGAATATAAAGCCGTTGAAGCTCATCATGCAGATCAAAATCAACCATTGATTGCCTCTTCATCATCAAACACCCCTTCTGCTCCTACGGTACTAATTAATCATATATCTCCAAAATTACTTAATTTCTTTTCGAAACCTAGATATCATATAACTTGTGTCAAATCATTCTTAATAATTTTGAGCACACAAGATCAAACCTTACATTTAATTTGTGTATCATAACAACTCGAAAAGACTTGATATGTAAGTGTATGTTAATGGTACCGCTTGGACCACAATGTTTTTAAGCGTGGTACTTGATGGCATACGACATCAATCAAATTGCATGTACATAAGGGAAATATTTATATACCAATTCTTAGCACTAGTTATCAGTTTTGGGATTGTGCTTATTTTTAGAAATCGATGACAGTTTTGTAATTAATAGAATGTTCGAACTCTCTTTGTTATGTTGTAAGTGGGCTTTTGGTGTGTTTCTAATGAAATATCAACCAAATTAAGGGCTCGTTTGGGAGTGCTTCTCTAGGAAACACTTCTACTTATACGCGCTTCTACCAAAAGCACTTTTATTATAAAGACGTTGAAATTTTCATAATAAACAAAAGTGCTTCTTGGAAAAGCACTTAAGAGTGCTTCCTAAAGAAGCACATGACATGTGCTTCTCCAGAAAGCGCTTTTATGGCCTAAAAGCGCTTCTAAATATTTTTGTCAAACGCTATCAAAAGCACTTTTGGTTGTCAGAAAGCGCTTTTAACTATTCTAGAAGTACTCCCAAATGAGCCCTAAAACTTCATAAACTTAATTATGTTGTTGCCTTAGATTTATTAATTTATGTTGGCATGCATGCAGTTGAGGCAAGAATTCAGTTTGTGCCGAGTGTACAAGAAATCAAAATGCCTGAGGGCATTCGACAGACGACCTCTAGGGGTGGAGATCATGAGCAACCCTAGTTTGAATTTGAATCAAACGGCTGCTGCTCATGAAGGTGCAGGTCATCAGGGTCAGGGTGCAGGTGATCAGGGTCAGGGTTCAGCATCACATAGCAGGAACCCCCTCATGGGTAGTGATCAGAGAACAAACTCAAGCTCACCAGAGAGTTCATCCTCAGGAGATCATCATGGCCCTCAACCACCCTCTCAACCTGCAGGTGAAACTGGAACCTTGCCAATGTTCATTGATAATGAAGCACTTTGGGATTTGGAACAATTGATGATCAATAACAATTGGCTTTAAGGAAGAAAATAAGGAGAAGATTAGTTTCACTCAAAATGGAATTGATGATTTTTAGAGTTTAACCAAGTTATAAGATAGTTGTATTACTTTTTGTACTAGAGTTGTGGAGAAAATGCCTAAACTTGTTGTGTTAAGACTTGTAGCTTCAAGTGGTACAAAGTACCTTCACATGTAAGGCCAAAGTTTGAAGTACGTCTCTTCATATTTCCTTTGTAACAAATAATAACTATAAGTTTCTTCGTCAACTGTACTTTCATGTATTATGTATGTTTCTTGGATTATATGAATCTTGAGATTTTGCAGAAGTGGAGAATAGTATTTGTTGGTAAAATGATGAGAAGTAATTCATATTAACTTTTTATACAAAGTGCACAAATTATCTAAAATTAAGTTCATTGTAAATAATTAATAAAAAAGAAAAGTTCGATGCACATTTTTCTTTTTATTCGGAAACACATAAGTTCTGGTTCTGGTTCAAAAGAGATCTTAAGTCATGATCTAACTCCTCCAACAAAATAATGTTTGATCATTAAAAAATCATGTTTTTATCTGAGATTTTTAAATAACATCGTCATCATGCATGTGAAGTTACTATCACACATAAATCATTTCCAAATGCAGTCAAATACCATACATATTCCATGCATAAGCCGCCTACAAAGTAGGCAAAGCATCCAGAAAAATACATACACATGTACGCACAAGCACGAATCGAGTCAAACATACGTACACATATACAAGGAGTTAATTTGACGAGTGAATTACGTCATATGTTCAGTCATACACACAAACAAGAAAGATAATCACATTAAGATTGAACCAACATAGGGCTGTGTGGACTCGAATCGAACACCATAAAATTCTCTGATTGGTGTATGTGGCCGTACAAGTGATGTCATCCACCTGCCGAGTTGAAGAATTTCTCCATAATTAAAAAGGCGGTGGAACAAATTCTTTGGTAATCAACCAGTCAAATCACCTTTACCTAATTCATATACACTTGTATGCATGAGACTTTAGCGTTGACGTTGATGGAGATGTCGACAGCAGTAATCTTTGGCCTTTGTATCCTTTGTATTTCGCCATAGAATAGAAGCATAGAGGCTAAAATTGAGTTTTGCAAAAGAAAACATCCTGGAAATTCAAAGGCGTGAAAATACTTCTTTCTCATCATTATGTGCCAGGAAGAATGTGGACTTCCACGTGCAAATTGGAGGAGGTCAGCCTCAGAAAAGTCCCAACAACGTTGCTTCGTCTGTTTCTTGTGTCTCCGCAAACTGAAATAGCGGACACGTTTAGTCAGAAACACGCTGCTTGATTTTGTTCATTCTTTTTACTCCAAAATTTAAGTGATCGTTATTTCTTCCTCAAGAGAAAAAAAACCATACACGTATGTCAGTTTTTCTATCAAAAGGATGTTCCTTATCATAAGAAATGTATACATATTTGTTTTAGGATTATACATAATGTATTTTCCACATCCGAACTACCTAGATTTTAGGTCATCATCCTTCAATGATTATTTCTGTAAAAACACACACACACAAAAAACTGGCAACAGTAGCCATTATTTGGTGACATTTACTGGGTGATTAAAGGCTTTTTTGGGTGACTTTTTTTTTTTTGGGTAGTGACATTCATATTGAAAGTGTTTGATCATCTAGAAACATGCAAAAAAACCATAATTTGTTTGGATAAAAATGAAATGAAAATGTGGATAATTAAATGGCTAAGCTATTTTCTGATTTAGCTATTGTTTGCATAAATAATCCTCGAAACAACCTCCTTAAAACTAAATTGGTGTTTGGTAAGCCGCTGTAACGATTATATTTTTTTGCATGACTTTCAGTCCATTGTATGGATGGATCAGATTCATTGTTATCTATACATATAAAGCAAAAGGTAGAGAATGGTGAAACATTCAAAATACTAGAAAATGTCCTTAGTTAATTCAAACATTAAAAATTGAAATTATTAATTAAATGAGGATAATATGGTAAATTCACATTTTTTTCATATTGAAAAAAATTAAAATTAAAAACAAAATCAGATAATAAGTCATAACTTTTATGGAACATAACTACCCTGTTATCTTTTCTTAATTCTAAAAAAAAATAAAAATAAAAACCAATTGACACATGCGTGAGCATGTGCCAAGGGGCTAGTATTTATTAAAATCCTACTTTGTTTTTTTTTTCCCCTCTCTCTCTCAAGTAGTTTTATTAAATTCTTCTACGTTAGATGGGTACATATACTTGACCAATATGTATTATTTACTAAGCAATAATGATATATACGACTTTAAAATATGACAGCACAAACGCTTAGCGACCAAAGTCTTGGTTTAAACCATGACTAGGTCATCCGTGACATCTAGGATCATGTCGCTTTATAAGAAACAATAAAAAGCAGAAAGTAGAACGTAAAAAATGATTTTGTTGCTGCAACATAATTTGTTTAAATTTTGAAACAGTTAAAATTCTATTGCATGAGAGGAGGGTTAATGATGTAATTACATATAGTAGCATTATAATTATTTAATTCTCTTTATTAAACAAAAATTAATGATGTAATGAACATTTTTAATTGATAAAAGAAGAATTTTAGATTTAGGAACAATCTACAATGACAAATCTATGTACTTTCTGTAATCTTTTGCTTTCTTGGGTATAAGCGATAGAAGGATGACAATTTACACAAATATTTATTGGGTGTATGAGATTTTGAACCTATGTGGATGGAACCAATTGAGGTCGTCCTCATTGGCTTTTTTTTTTTTTTTTTGGGTAGTCAGAAGTGGATTACATTAAAAACCCACAAAAAGGCATAACAATACACCAAAAGGTGTGACTCAACCAACTGGGCTCATTGGCTTTTAGTAACCCATTCTAGATTCTAGATCCAAATATAAAACGACGATGAAGAAGAAGAAACGGTCAGGTTTTTGTTTTTTGTTTTTTGTGGATAAGATTTTAGCCAGATTTTTGTCGGGCATCCAGTGCCATTCATTTTTGTAGCGTAAGACAAGACAGTGGACTTCCGACTAATCGTCCCTTGCAAGTTGCAAAGACATACAAATCAGCACCTGGCCCAAATGTCAGAGCTGAAAAGTCCCGTTTTATGAGAGTGTCTTTATATATATGGCTTTTAAGTGAGTTTCAATCTCTTAATCGTCAAATCAGACCAACCAATTTGATGACTAAGTTAATTTGATTCAATGACTAAGTGATAAGATCTTACCTAAGTCCCTCACTACAAAATTCTTGGAGCTGAAAATCACAAGAAGCCATAGGACTTTTCTGAAAAGTCAATACCCAAGAGGGTGGGTGCGTTGTGAATAGAATGTTTTTCTTATATGGCTTGTTTTACTCTAGTTTTAGTTTCTGACAAGTAATACCGGTGAAGGGGGAAAAATAGGTTGTTTTATGCAAGTTATACTGCAAAGGAAATTAAGGGGGTGTTTGGTATCAAAATCAAGTATTGAACTCAAAAAAGTTGATTTTTCTTAGGAGTTGTGAAATACACATTTTAAGATTCAAAAATTTATTTGGTATGTAATTTGAACATTGTTTCTTGAAAAAAAGATATTTTTTTTTTCCTTCTGCTTTCAAGTATTTGAGTATTTTTAGTTTGGATTTTCTAAACCGGACATATCAAACATATTTTCTGAGTTTTAGACTCAAACTTTGTATTAAAAATTTAGATTCAAATAGAACACCAAACATGCCCCAAAGTTCCAACTCAAAAACCAATTGGAAATTAGGAGGGTGATATAGCTCCTTATAAGCCCTTGCAAGATTTCTTTAACTTTCCAATGTGAGAGAATTTCTTCGCAACCTCATAGCCATGTCGAATTTTATTTTTCCCTCTCTTCCATCTGATCTGAACTGGTATCATCAACTTCATAAAAGAGATGCATAGTATTTAAAGATCAAAATTCTAGTTAAATTATATTACACAGCAAATACTACTATCACACAGAAGCAATCCCACATTAACCAGAAACCTAATGTCCTGCCCAAATCGGTTAAAAGGGAAAAATTAATCAAGATGCCTTTGAACATATTACAAACTGATAAAAAAATTTCTCTTTGAACATTAGATATAGAACACATTTACAAAAGGGAAGAGTCTCTATCCTTTTCCATTGTATGCATATCACACTTCATGCAGTTGTTTACATTACATAATTGTTGGCCCCAATGATTGCCAGTCAGTAGTAGATAAGAAGCTAGGTTTTTTATGTTCATCACCACTCATCTTCGAGGCTGGCACGGTGGAAGCACAAGACAGTGCAGACAAATATGAGGAATGAAAAGAATTCGATCCACATAGCAGATGTCTCAATCATATGAGCGTGCCTAAGGATAATAGGAATGGCTATGCTCCCCACAGTTGATGCTCCAGTCAAGAATTTAGCAGCATTTACCCACCTGCAATATAATAATTTTATTTAATCTAAGAATATGACCTGAAAAGAAAAAGAGAAAGCCAACAAGGAAGCTGTTAATGTAATTTTGAATTATAGAGGTTCTTTGCAAACTCAGTTTACAAGTTCCAAAAGTTCCATAGGCTGGTTGTCAACTTGTCACAACTATTTTAGGGTAAAATCACAATTACATACATAACTACTTATTGCTCTGTTTTGTGACCCTAAAAAGGAGCAATATTTTTTAAGTTTGGCCCTTCTCTCAGCAATATTCCAATGTGTACCTTTTCACTTGTTCTATTCCAGCTAGAGTTGAATTTCTTGAATGGGCTATATGTCCCTTGGCAGTGTTGGAAAATCACAACCCCCTTCAATACTGAGGTTCTTCCTTTGTGTACATTTGCAGCCCCTTTTGTTTATTTTGAAGCATAACAGTACTCCGAAAAATTGATTTTATAGAAAGCTAAAATTTATGGTGTTAATTTAAAAAATAAATCAAGTCTTTCTTAGGGACAGTAACTATCGAAACGAATTGAACCAATGACTCAATCCTGAGGTATTCAGAATATCATCCAAACCATGGCAGTGATCTTAAAAAACTTGGTTATATCCAGTTGTGAGTTCCGACAAAAAGGCTGACAAATAAATTGGTGCATGGCACACAAGTATCTTGACATTATTAAAAAAAAAAATACGGGATGTCTATAATGAATGAAAAATTATAGAAATACCAGGTATATATAAGAGGGTTACATTATAGATGAAATTTTTGGTAAGGAAAATACTCACCCATCATTTTCCCTGCTAAGCAAAAACTGAGTAGAACCACCACCAAAGAATAAGCAAGGCATGGGTACGAGCACGTACATGAGAGCTACAACAACAATCAAAATTTCAATAATTTGATGCTCAAACCACCCTAAATACCAAGTAGAATAAGAAACTTATATTAGCTACTCTCACCAGATAACATCGGCCACCAATTGTTGTATAATGCACAAGCCTGCCACACATTAAAAAAAAGAAACATTAAGTGAGTCAGCATAAAAGATATTTGAAATCCAAACCCCCAATCTGGTGATGTATCACCAGGCAGTATTATTAATATCACAAAGGATACAAAGCCCCTTTCAAATGCAGAAGGCAACTTGAATAACACCCTGTTAGTAGGGTTCTAGATTTTGTCTTGGTAGTAAGCTACTATATCAACAAAAGAAAAAGAAGAAAAAAACATCTAATCCGCACAAGAACAATTGAATACTATAATTAAAAAGCAATGCATAAATGTACCCCTACTCCCTTTGACATCATTAAACACATCCTAGGAATGAATGTACAAAATCCTCCAATTTCCAATGTCCACAAGTAACCAGAAGAATACTCATTAAAACTGAACCCTAACTTTCTTGCAGGACAATAGCCCAGTTTATAGCTTTAACTTTTCTTATGCAGTGGGTTTTTCCAAAAAAAAAAAAAACAAGAAGTCATATATGCCAACTGCTTCAATAATTTCACTGTTTAAAAGCTCAATTGAACTTGAAAAATATATCTCAGAAATGTTTGGTTCAAAATGTTTGCAAGATTCATCACAGTGAACAGAGCACCTTCTTTTCTTTTTTTGATAAGTACAAAATTTACTGACATGCGCCAAGAACAACAACCCATGCAACACAAGCACACACAACTAACAAAATAAATAAACAACGCGTGAAGAAAAGGATGAAAGGAAGTGTCGTCTGCAAAAATAACAAAGTGAATGCACTAGACGAGAAAACAAGCATAACGCCTGATGTTCATAAAGTAAGATGATTCATGAAGATAAACACATGCGCATGTGCCTTATTCTTGATGCATCTGGCATATTTGCAAGACAGACTATGTATGGCATAACATAATACTGGGATATAATTACAATTGAACAAGCATATATATGAGCATCTGTTCGACTAAAAGGGCACAAAACTTTCAAAACATAATTATAAAGCATTTACTATACAAAAAACAACACATGATTTAAAGCAAAAGGAAATTGCAAAATATTCCAAACCACTACAAACATTCAAACCATACAAAAATTACCAGGATCTGTAGCAAGATGCTTGCTGAAAACATAAAAGCAAGTCCTGCAAGCCTGTACACAAAGAAATTCGTCGTTAGAAGTCTGTTTGAGATAAGCTGCATAACAGGGCTAAGATCACAGAACTAAACCTACTTACACTGCAAAGAACACGACCGGTCAACAACACGCAGAGCAACAATGCACCAAAAACAAAAAGGGTTAGTACTCAATGCCATCAAAATATGACTGAAGGTTCAATAATAAACACAATGACATAACTTATCTTATATACAGTCACAGGAATTGATGCTCCACACATGCAACGCAACCCTTTCACAATCTGTGAACTAATGCCCCCAATTTACAAATAGTAACCATGCATGAAATTCGAGCTCCCCAATTAACGTTACCGAAATAGTAAGTTGCCACTAAAATCAAATTGATACGATTAACCATTTCTTATTTTAGACCAAAAAAATCATTTCTTATAAGATATCATATTGGAAACATAAATAGAATTTTAAGTTTTTATTTATAAAAAAAAAAGTTCTGATTAAGATAAGGATTCAAACTGGGGTGTTTGAAATCATAAAATATGATTGTAATTTGTACTAAAAAAGATCAACTACACGAAACCCTAATTAATTGAGCACAATTCCAGAATGTTCAGCTCTCAAGCCCACACGATTCCAGTTCTCCAATTTTTGCAGGGGGGAATTGGAACAAGAGAAAAGGCTTATCTCAGTTTTTTGATATTATTCAACGAAATTCTGCACACACAAATTCGTCGCCCAGCCAAAACCAAAATTGATTTGAAAAGAATCGATTTTTTTTTGTTGAGATATATGAAGAGAAGAAAAAAAAGAAAAAAAAGAAAAAAGGGAAACATTAAGAATTGTACCTTCAATGGTCATCGCCATCGAAGAGACGAGAGCTCTCTTTGTTGGTAGTGACGCCGGAGGAAGGTTCGTGTTCGCTGATCGCGACGGAAGAAGCCAAACGATGAGCTTGCGAAATTGCAGAAGTGTAGGTGGTCCTCGATTGGTCTTCGGTTCAAGCCCAAATTGAAATTAAATAAAACTAAAATTTAATCAAAGTGGAGTCCGGTTTTTTTTGCCGGGTAACTGTTTGCGGCAGTAAACTGTAAAAGGTAAGAACTCCAACTACTTTACTTTTTTTGGGGGGTTGGGTTTATGTTTTGATAAACTTTTATTTATTTACTTTTTAACATTAGAAAATGGAAGTAAGAATGTAAATATGTAAAACTAGGTTACCAATAGAGATGAGATCCATATGAATAACATTTTTTACTATGATGTTTGAGGTTGTTTTCATATAACTTAACATAATGATTTGAAAAAAAAAAAAAAAAGAAGAGAAATATAACAAAATTGGTCCCATGTTAATGTCTTACTTAAGAAAAATTTACACAAATGACTTATTAGTGTAGTGATTTGGAATATTTACTTCATCATGCAAGGTTTTGTGTTCGAATCATAGCATTTGTGTAGTGTGTGTGAGTTTAATGTACTATTGTCCATATCAATAAAAAAGATCCTAAAAAGAAAATTCATAAAAATTTATACTCAATCAACGTTCACATCAAGATCAGAAGTTCATACTTAATAAAAATTTACACAACATAAAACTTCATCGTGGTATTAGTCAATGAACATTTTGACCATTTCCATTGTCACACTAAAATTGTATTTTACAAATATCTCCCAGTTAAATTAATTCCCATTTCTTCTTTCCATTCTTAATTACACAAACTCTAAATATACCATTGCCCATGAAAAACCTTGTAATTTCTAAACCTTCAAGACCTGCAACTTATTCAAGAAGGCAATAGCAATCCAATCCAACTCCATAGCAGACCAACGCACTTGGTTAATCTGAGCCGTCGCTCCATACCACATCTCTGGCTCCACATTCCCACCACCGTCCGATTGAACCCCAGGTTTGACCACATCCCAAATCATAGCCCTTGAATCATCACTCACAGAACATATCTGGTGGCCCATACCTGGGGACCAGGAAATGGCGTTCACACTGGATTCGTGCTTTTTAAGCTCCATGAGAGGAGCTGTAGGAAATCTGATGTCCAATATCACCACTTTGTTGCTGTCCATGCCCACTGCGGCAATGAATCTTGGGTCTTGCTTGTTCCATTCTAGCCTCAGCAAGGACCCATCTTGAGATGGGTTTTCATACACTATGGTTGACCTATTGAAAAATTTCGTAGAAAATTATTGTATTTATTAGTAATATGGTCAGGAAATGTAATACAAATAAACAATAAATCAAATGCAAATATAAGATAAGAAAGACAAATTATACCCCACCAAAATTGACTTTTCTCTTCCTTATAATAGTAGAACTTCAGATCACAAGATTTCTGTATCAGAACACTGGCAGGCTCAAAATTTTGTACTGTAATTATAATAGGCTAAAGGGAATTGAATAGGGACTTGTGAGAAACTCTCATGGAACGGGGATATCACTTTTTGCTATTTTTAGTTAATAACGCAATGACATGTATGATAATTTTTTTCACCAGTCATTGTGTTATTGGTCGATAATAATAAAACAGTGTTATCCTTATTACAAATAAGTTTTTTAGCCACACATGGCCTCATATAGGTCCACCCCTGAATCAGAAGTAGCGTTGAACTCAACTACAGACTTCTTATCAACTAGGCAACTAAAACTAAGTCCAGTAGTACTTCTCATTCAATTACCCCAAATTAAAAAAGTGTCTCACGTTGGATTCCCCCTCTCAAAACAAATACGAAACAAAAGTCTTGAGTTTTCAGTCTAAAAAAATTGCATGCAAAGTAAAATTGTGAATTAACCCTTACCTCTCTTTGTCCCTCAAATCAAAGACCCTAACAGTGCCATCCCCAGAAGCTGAGGCGAAGACATTGAAGCCACCCCAAGAAATGTCATACACTTCTTTATCATGAGCCACCAACTGAGTGTCCACAGCTTCCCTCTCAATGTCCCAAATTGTGCATGTAGTGTCCACACTAGACGTGGCCACACGCTTAGTGTCACACTCAGCCCAATCAAAAGATGTTATAGCCGAATTAAATTCACTGCTACTGTTCCCATTGAGCAGGGACTTGAGCTCAATTCTGTCATCATGGATCTCCCATAGCCTCAAGTAGTCGCCGGACGTGGCGATCAGGTCGGGGTTTGAGGGGTCTTTGGAGGGGAAGAACATGAGGTTGGTGGGTGCGTAAGGGTGGTCGAAAATTAGGCGGTTGTCGGTGGCGAAATCGGAGGTGTCCCAGTTGAATTGGACTAGCTCAACCTTGTTGCTGTAGTCTTCAATGAAGCTGCCTATGGCAAGGCGTGAGGGCTTGTCATGGCGGACCGACCATGCTAAGGAGTAGATTGGCCACTGGCTTATGTAGGTGTACACTCCTCTTTTCTCCGCTGGGCTTTGCATGCTTGGAATAATTGAAATTTGTGTATTTTCTCTCTAGCTGCATGGTGATTTTAGAGTCAAATGTCAAATAATGTACAACTTTTATTTTTATTTTTATACAAAGGATATTCTATTTTCATCTAAATATAAATTATAGGAGGGGAATTCGAATTCGAATGCATAGTGGAAAGCATATCCGCATTCTAACTAACTTGCTAAGCCCATGTTTGCAAGTTATAGTATTAAAAAAAACAAAACAGACACGTACAAAAAAAGAAAAAAAGAAAAATGATCTTCTAGCTAGGTGCCTACACTTTGATTTATAAAAAAGAAAAGGCGAAGGCGGTTCTCTCCATAAATAAAGTAAAATAAAAATAAAATGGAAGGTTAGGCTAGCTTATCACCATATTCTGTTATACCTAATCAAGGTTGACTATCAAAATCTCTATATAAAACCCATTGTCTTTTGGGAAGGTTCATGTACTTACAAATTGTGCAGCAGTATCCATTAGACCAAGATGCAGAAGCTCTTTGACTATGATGAGAACTCATTACCACCAAAATAAAAAAAATAAAAAAAAGAAGAAGAAAAAGATTGACTCATTGATGAGAACTCTTCCTCTTGGGTTTGTAAACATATTTTGATAATAATATTGTTCCATTATTCCATCCACAAGAAATGCGCATTCCTACAGTCAACTATCAAAAACCTACCCAGAAAAATAAAAAAAGAGCAGAAAAGAAAAGGGAGTGAACAAAGTTTGAAGTTTGAAAACCACCCAATATTTTGGGAAGTGTGGAGAGAGAGAGAGAGAGAGAGAGAGAGACTTACATTGGTGAAAACTCAAGAAGTTTCAGTGGTTATGGGCTGCTTCCAGAGCATGAGACATATATATATATATATATAAGGAGGAGGGAGATGAAGAATTTGAGCTTTGTGGTGGTAGTTATGAAAGTTGAGGGGCTATATATAAAAATAGAAATATATATTATTATGAAAATATATATATATATATATACAAATATGAAGTAGGGGAGACAGCAGAAATCAAAAGAAGAGAATGGAAGGTGAGGGCGTGAAAGCTAATAGCCAGTCAATCTATATGAAGTGAAGAGAAGGTTTGGTTAATTATATTATTTTCATTTCGTTTATACTCTTTCAAACCCCTTTTAACATGCACCACCACAACTACTCAATTGTGACTCTTTTGGCCACGCGTGTTCCATTTCAAAAAATTATATTACCAAATTGAATTATTTATTTTTCTTATTCAGGTGCAACAATGATGGTGTCCAAATTTCTTCTAACAAAATTGCAAAATGACGGTGTACAAATATTCATTGGGTACCTTAAGACTTCGAACCTATGCGCATATATGCATGCTTAGATTTTATGAGAGCCCCGCTATGGGTACTAGCTAGTGTTTTTGTAATTTTTCTTGAAATTTTGGCTTCCTTGGCACCAAACACAAAAAGAAAAAGACAATGTATTTTTTGTTTTCGTTTTTCCAAATATATCGTTATTAAAAATGACGACCCGAAATTGTATTCCATTTTTGCTATAACGTGAATTAATTACTTTTCTCCATGATGATGCAAATGGTTTAACCCATGTGATGGGAAATATACAAATATATATAATGCAAGTAGCCTTCCTTCAACTTCCAAATTGTAAATTTCCTTTCTTGTGGGAATGTTTGTCAAAGAAAAGTAGCATATTAATTGTTTTTTTTTTTCTTTCTATAAATTATTGAATCTGAAATCATATATCAGACCTCAGGAGGCTGCTAATGGTCGCGTAAGTGCACTAGGGTGCGCAAGTACAAAAGCTTCCACCTCAAGTGAGAGTGACAGATGGTATTTTTGAACCAAAGTCATAGTTTCAAACATTTTTGAACCAAAGAGGGGAAAAGGATAAGGACCATTTTTGTACAAAAGAAAGTATAGCCGCGCTATACTTTATTTATTTATTTTTAAATTAAGAATTTTGTTTTAAAAAATAACATACTCTTTAAATATATATTAATATATATTAGAATATATATATTTTATTTTTTATATTTTAAAAACAAAATTAGTTTTTTAGTTTAATATTTTAATTAAGTGCCAGTTTGACATTGCTTATTTGGGGTGATAAGTGATTTTTTAAAAATTTTGGGAAGCCCAACCCGTTTGGTAAACTATGAGAAAATCATTTATTATTAAAAATTGTTGTGAGAGAAAGCTATAAGGAAAAACAGCTAATGAGATGTTTTCATTTTCTGATTATGCAGAAATAAGTACCAATAACACTTTTTAAAAAAAGTTTACCAAACGCCAAATTGTTTTCTCTCATAGCAAATCTAACAGTGATTATCTTCACAACAAAGCAATGCCAAACTTGCCATAAGAAATATCTTAGCCTTATTTAATTACTTTAATTACTAATTGTATTTCCATTATTATTTATTTAGTGAATAATTAATATTTTTATATTTTAATATTTTAATTAATTTCATAAATTATTAAATATATAGTAATTAATTATTTTAAATTATTTGGTGGACTGTTTTTTAAACTTTTTCGTACAAATTAGTTTGTTTGGTTTAATATTTGTAATTAAGTAATATCTTAGCCTTATTTAATTACTTTAATTAGTTTTTAGTTATTATTTATTTAGTGAATAACTAGTATTTAAATATTTTAATAAATTTCAGAAATTACTTAATAAATAATATTTAAATATTCACAGTTGCAAAAGGTCTACATTCTTTTTGGAATTCTATATATACATGCACAAATGGAAAAATAAAATAAAAATAAAAAAATAAAAAATCCTTATAAGTAGTCATGTGTTTATAAGGCCCTTCTTTTTGGCATCGTTCTGGGCCATCAAAATCTCATACCGGACACCTATCCATGTTTCCAAAATCTTCCTTTGAGGACCCAATCAAAATTTTTATCATCCATAATATTTTCTTGTTATAGAAACTATAAGCATCAAATAACACAAAACATGACTATCTAATTTGAATTGTTTTGCTTTGCACATGGAGCTACTTATTTCATTTCCCTACTAAATTTCAATAGATTTAAATTAAAAATAAAAGTAGAAAACACAATGCAGAGGCCATGTTGGTGCAAATAGCCTCATTTTTCTAAAATTTTGAAAGAGAACACAAATGATATAGATAGTGTAATAATTTAATAATTTTATTTATTGGGCTTGAGAGCTAGTTGGGACTAAGAGTTGCCCATTTTGATTCAAGGCAAACCCTTTGTTTCTCACTCTCTATGTCTCTCTCGTTCTATTCAATTTGGAAACCCTACCAACTGAGTACTTGTTTTTTTATGTTGATGTGACTCACTTAAAGATGTGGAAGGATTATAGGAAACGGGTAGTCAAATGAGTCGAAGACATATTGACTGGGCTTTAGCTTTCGGGAGGAAGTTGCAGGCGCTCGAACGGCAGATGGAATGTTTTTGTCTAAGATAGGCGCTCGAGCACCTGCTCAAGCGGTAGAACTCATATTCTAACAGACGCAGGCGCTCGGGTGGTGCAAGTGGCGCCCGAGCGGAACACTCAAATCCATAGCATATCCCTGGCGAATCTGGACAAATTTTCTCCTAGTTTTAGGGTCCTTTAAATTTCCTATTCCGTTTATAATTGTACTAAAGCCTTATTATATAGACATGCACTTTAGCGTTAGTTTATTGTAATGTGAGAAAGCTAGGACATCAAATGGTTAGAGTCAAGGGTGAGAGATCAAATAAGGTTCTTCATTGTAATCAAATGGGTTCTTGCATACTAGTGAATTTCTCAGTGATCACCAAGAGGACGTAGGCATAACGCTGAGCCTCTATAAATTCTTGTGTTCTTTGTGTGCGTGTTTACTTTTCGGTTAATATGTGCTTTATCTTTGTGTGGCTTGCGTGTGATAATTGCGTAGTCCATCAACGATAAGATCATTGAATATTTTCACATAACAAGTGGTATCAGAGTCTAGTTGTAGCGAGTATTAGTTTATGCCCAAGTGCTCTTACAACTTTAAGAGCGGCAGCGTGTTGACGACGGTAGATGGCAAGGAGGAAGAAAGTACCAGTACAAAATCACCACGTGTATCAAGTACAAAGGTGGACTTAAATCCGTTCACCAGCAAGGAGAACTTCACACTTTGGCAAGGAAGGATGAAGCATGTCCTTAAGCAGCAAGGTCTTAACAAAGTCTTGGGAGGCAAGGAAAAGAAGCCGGTAACTATGATGAATGCGGATTAGGAGGATCTAGATTAACTTGCTAGAGGATTTATTGAACAACATCTAACTGACAAGGTGTTGTGTAATGCAATGGAAGACACCGCAAACCAAACATAGGAGAAACTCGAAAGAGATGTTTGCAACCAAATCTTTGTCCAATAAGCTCTTCTTAAATAAGGAAGCTACACTCTCTAAAGAAAAAGAATGCCCAAGCATGATGGAGGACGTAAGCGCCTTTAATATGTGTATTGTAACTTGTAGAGAATTGATAAGGTTTATAAGTCGGAAGACAAGGTTGTGATATTAACATCCATGTCACCATCTTATAAACACTTTTGCATGCGATTATGTTCGGAGAAGGGAATCTTGAAGTATGAAGAGGTCATGCAAGACATCCCGATGCATGAAAAAATGGTTCAACATTCCGAATGTGTCTCTTAAGGTGAAGGTAGCAAAGAGAGAGATGTCGATCAAGCAAGTGCGAAGACAAGAAGAGCAAAGAGGAGAATATCAAAATCCAAAGCGAAAGACGGTTGTTTTGAATGTGGATTAAAGGATCATTGAAAAAAGAATTGTTTCTACATGGAGAGATAAGAGAAAGAAAATGAAGACATTGGATAAAGCCGGAGTCACGGAGGATAGTGATGATGAGGCTTATTTACTGATAACATTGTTTATATTGATGCACTTACTATCTCTTCTAGGGTTTTCTTCTGATTGGATTTTGAATTCTAGGGGCTTATATCATATGTGTTTAAACAAATCTTGGTTTGACATGTATGAGGTGGACTACGAAGGCAAAGTTATGATGGGGGACAATTTGACCACTATTATGTATCTCGACAGATATATTATTGAATCAACCAAATAATATCAAACTTCCAAACGAAATCTCCAAATTTCTTTTATTGTTACATCCAATTTTACAGATATCTTCTCCAATCTTCGTATGTGCTATGCATGCGTACTTTAGTTGTCGCCTCAATATCCAATTTTACAGAATCTTGAAAATCATGATTAAGTGACAGCTAAATATATCTAAAAACTGTAATTCCTGATTCATAAAAGAATTAAAAAAATTACATACTATTTATCAAAACATTTAAATAGTAATCATTCACTAAAGAAATAATAACTAAAAACTAATTATTCATTAAAACAATTAAATAAGGCTAAGATATTACTTAATTACAAATATTAAACTAAATCAAAATAATTTGTACTAAAAATATATTAAAAAAAGTCCATAAAATAATTTAAAACAATTAATTACTATATATTGAGTAATTTATGAAATTAATTAAAATATTTAAATACTAATTATTCACAAAATAAATAATAACTGAAATATAATCTATATATATAAAGAAAAAGGCAAAGAATAGTGAAACATTCAAAATACCAGAAAATGTCATTGATTAATGCAAACATTAAGAATTGAAATAATTAATTAAATGAGGATAATATGGTAAATTCACACTTTTCATATTTATAAAATTAAAATTAAAAGAAAAATCAGATAATGATTCCTATTTTTATGAAACACAACTACATATTATTTTTTGTAATTCTAAAATAAATTTAAATTTTTTTAGAAACATCTGCGCAAAAGCATATGCAGAGAGGCTAGTTAGTAATTAAAGTAATTACATAACGCTAAGATATTTCTTAATTACAAATATAAAAAATAAACCATTTTGTTTTTTAAAAATAAAAATAAAATAGGTATATTCAAATAAATATTTTTAAAGAATTTAGCCATTATATATATTTAATTCTTTATGTATAACCTTCTCGAATTATTACCAAACACAAACAAAAATGATAAAACATGTGAAGTGTCCCTAGGCCTGGGGCCATTTTTATTTAGTTTGTCTCTTACGTTTGGGCCTTGGTCCCAGTTTCATCAAAGAAAGAAAAACATATTATATGATGACAAAGCAAGTCCTTCCATGTAATATGAGCCCATCAGTTAATGAATGAAGCCATAATTTATAAGGTTCATGTTCACATCCTCATCTAGGTCACTCTCTATCACCATTCAATATATAGCTCACGGTCTCACCTCTCAAAAAATGCATAACAAAGTGATACTTCTCATATTTAAAAAAATAATAATTTAAATCTCCAATTTTCATTGATAAATAATTTAAAAGGGAAAAAAATTTCAAGAAGCGTGAGCTAGGGACTCTAAAAGGAGGGTTGTGGCCAACACAAGTTGGTTCAATTGGTAAGGTCCTTGCACTGTATCTCTTCTTATCAATGTTCGAGTCCCGCTGCCAACAATTTTGTGTTTGGTGGGTAATTTGTAAATTCCTTTGTAAAACCGAAAAGATCTAAGGTTTGTCTTGACCTTGTATGTGGGGGTAGCCTCTCCCTCCCCTAAACTTTTTGTTACAAAAAAAAAGGAGGGTTAGGGACCTTAGCTAGCTCTACCTTTGCAGAGAGGCCCCAGAGGCCTTTCATATCAAAATGATAAGCAAATGATAAAAGCAGTTGCGTCAAGTGCAAGCATATATAGATGGAAGATGTAACACGAGGATGAAACACATTTAAGTCCATAAATATCATATAGTAAATTCCAGTCATGACTAAATCCCTTACCATTGTTCAACACAATAAATAAGAACATTAAGTTGGTGTAGGTTAAATTAGTTGGCCAAAAACAGTGTGTTTGTCTCCTTGCACTCGAGTTTGATCTCCCTCTCTATAGTTTAGAATATCATTTTGTCAAACAAAAATGAGAACATTGCTTGTGCAAAAAGATCTATATAATAGGCATCAAGGGAGGATACTTCTCACTTTCAAGGGATTCCTTTAGTTTAGTCGTTAGTTGACTGTTCACTATTCTTTACTACTTATATTGTCTCCCACATACTCTATTTGATTGACTTTCAAAAGTGCGAATTCATCTTTAGTACAAATTGGTGTAGTCGTTAGATTGACTAGTTCTGACAGATGCAAACATCGACTTGACAATGCAATGTTCTTGACAGATTTTCAATCCTTAGATCAAACACATGCACAACCAAATGAAACACATGGTTTTGTTTTGTCCTATGAAAAATGGTCGATGTCATGAAGGACAGTGACAGAGTTAGAATATTTAGATCGGAGGCTTGAAATTTAAAACTTAATTGTAAATAGGTTTATTATATTTAACAGATGCTAACACTAACTTAACTCTTAAGTTAATGAAACTATATATATCAGTCAAGTACAATAGTTGTTTCTCATTAATTGTCTAGCAAAGCAAAGAAAAGTTATCATCGATGAATGTAACTATGGATTGAAGAGAGCATCATGACAATATTATGTGTGATTACCTATTATTAGTATTACACAACGACATGATTTTTCTTACTCACAGTTATCAATCTATCAAACTATTACTCCAAATCAAGGGTTCAATGAAAAGAAGAAGCAAAGGCAATTAATTAGTGAGGAAAAAGCGAGGAACAACATAATTGCATGTGAAGAACTTAGAAGAATTTTGTTTCTTCTTTTTTCAATAAAATCATAGTCAAACTCACTTAGGACGAAGCCACTTAAAGACCACTGGTGCTGATGTCCCTAAAACTTTCAAATACATATACAATAACATGTCATTGCATATAAATATTACAAGAAAACTTTCATATTTAGATTAGTAGCTCTTCCAAACATGTATATAATATGTGAGATTTGGTAAACTTTGTAAAAATCAATCCAACCAAAGCTTATTTTGAGCCACCCCAAAACTTAAAATCCTAGCTCCTTAGTTCACTTATATACGTATGCACCAATGAATTTACATTATGACTATGCATGGAATTGCCTAATGTTTGTTTGGCGTTTTAATTGGGTAGATTTGCCAAAAAATCAAAGTGTTCGACAAAATGCCTCGAGAGGCCGATGCATGGTAGAGAGCCAAAGGCAGCTGACATGCGAGCTTAATTTTGTCTCGAATGAAGAAAAATTAATGGATACGCCATTGCACTTGCAGCTTACAGGTATGGTTCAATATTTGTTACAAAAATGTGATATGTGTTGCGTTACGGTTTCATTCTGTAAGAACATCTCCACCGCTAGCTTCAAACCACGGCAACAGCCCCCAAACCGGTTTCCCCTCCAAGCGCAACCTCAAGCTGGGCAAGCCTCAGGCGCACCGGGCAAGCCCAAGGGCAATTCTTGATTGGGGTCTAGCCTAAGTTGCTTGACGTCGAAGGTGAAAATCAATTTTTTTACAACCCCTATGGGAAGATGCCATGTGGCGCTTCGAACTTTTTGATCGAATTTTTTGCGAAATCCGATGCCCTCGAATTTTTTTTTAAAAAATACCAAAAAATTCTAGATTTTTTCCCTATACATACCTGACAATTTTATTCACTTTTCACATTAAATCTTTATACAAACTCTTCTCCTTCCAATATTTTTTTACTTTTCACTCTCCCTTTTCTACTACTTTCCAATTTGTTTATATTTTCTTACATAATCTTTGTTTTTTCTTGCATTTCCAATTTAATGTAACTTTATAATAAATAGTGACACGTGACAATCTAAAATATTATTTGAAAAGCTTATCAAAATTAATGGTTTAAGTATTAAAAAAATATATAAAATAAAGTAAAGTGAATAGTATTTGCCATTATCCGTGCCTTTGGTGGAAAAAGCGAGGTTGTTACTATTTACGTGAATAGTATCAAACCTTACCCTTGCCTTTTAGGGTGGAGGTGCTCTAAGTGATGTTGATTTTTTTAAAGATAGACACGTGGTTGACAGTGTGTGTTTCGTAACGTAACTCTTTTAATTTTCTTTTTCAAATTTTTCTTTTTCTAAGTGGATAATAATTACTTGAATAAAAGAGGCGAAATACCAATTATACCCATAGAGCCGGAGCACATTGGCGACAATGGCACGGTAAACCAGCTCACCCCCATGCTCGAAATCACAAAATCCTTTCAGGGCTTTCGGGGATTTTGGGGCTGCCGACAACGACACTCCTACTTCGCCACGCCGAGTCGCCGAGTGATTTGTGTTTTGCGCGGTCTCAAGACTCGTTTTAGCGCAGTGGTATAAAAGCAAATACGCATAAAAAACAGGGTTAAAGAACACACGGAGCTTTGTCTCTCCCCTAGTCCCTCTCGTATGTCCCGTTTTCTAAACGTTGTGATTAACGGCCTCCCTTCTTCTTCTTCTTCTTCATCTTCTGGGTTTCATTTTGGACACATTCAATTCAACCTGTGTGTCCAAGAGAGCCAGAGGCTGCTGTGGCAGGGCGTCTCTACTTTTTACCCTAGTTAACTCTTTAAAACGGCAAAACCCCCAGCTAAAGTCGGGTGCTTGACAAAGGAGCTCGACTAGCTCCAACGGAGACCATAGCCGTGCCCTAGCCGTAGCCTTTGATCTCTCACCATTGCCCACTCTGTTTAGGTAAAGAAGGAGCTCGTCGACCTCCAAGTGTACGCTTCAAATTTCAAAATTCCTAATTTCCCTTGCATTTTTTGCCATTTTTTCTCACTCTTCTTTAAGCCCCTGTTTTGAGCTTAATAGCGTGTTATTGTTATCAAAATCCTATCTTTAATCCATATGTGATCGCGGTGTATTAGGGTTTTGGTTGATTGCTTAATGATCGTTTGGTTTTAGTAGAGGGCTACTGTGATCGTGCTATATTAGGGTTTGAAATTGTAATTAATGGGGGCGTTTTGAATATGAAAACGATGGTTAGTTTATTAGGTTTTTCTGGGCATTGTTCTGATAGTAATTGCTGGTACATGGCTATCTAACTTTGTTAAGCTCGACTCTTGAGCTTTCATCCAACTGTCAGCATTATACTAATTTTCCAAAATCTTGGTTTTGCTTGGCTTATGCCAAACAAGCATTTAAATGATTGATTTTTTAGTGCGCCAAATTTCAAATTTGTGGTTAAAACTGAAGCTTTATGTTTAATTTGTCTGTAGGTAGATTTTCGAGTGAAAAGTAGCGCCCTTTTAACCATTCCCAAATGGCATGGACGGAGAAAGATGTTGGTAATGGGAGAGATGGGGACTCAGTTGGAGAAAATGGATTCTTGGATGGTTCACATCCTTCTCCTAGTACTAGTGGCTCTATCGTTGCTGTATCTCCAGTAGGGAGGAGATTTGAAGTGAAAGATGCTCTGTCTTATGCCAACATTCTTCGCTCGAGGAATAAGTTTGCTGATGCTCTGAGTCTTTATGAGACTGTGTTGGAGAAAGATGCCGGAAATGTGGAAGCTCATATTGGAAAAGGAATATGCTTGCAAATGAAAAATATGGGAAGGCTCGCTTTTGACAGTTTCACGGAAGCAATCAGGTTGGACCCGCAGAATGCATGCGCCCTCACACATTGTGGTATTTTGTATAAGGATGAGGGCCGCCTAAGGGAGGCTGCTGAGGTATGCTCCCCTTACTTAACTTACTATTTTTGTCTAAAAGAACAAAAAAACAACAGAAATTTCTTTGGTGAGTAACAATACAAAGGCGCTTGGCACTTCGCAGGCCTACTGCAATGCTTTAGTGTTTGTTTATTTGTGCCGAACCACCCTTTTGAATGCATTACTAGTTACTGAGTGTATGCATAAGGAATGAATGAGTACACTTGATTGTCCGTTGATTTCAATGATGACATTTAACTATTTTACTCTAGACCTTTGAATGGATCCTGTCCAAGTAAGGTCGTTTTGATGGTATATCTGTTATCTACTACTTTTTTGTGCTTTGAGTGATTTATAAATCATGTTTAAAACTATGAAATATTACCAATTAACAAACAATTTTGCTTGGAACAGTCATATCAAAAGGCTCTAAAAGCAGACCCTTCGTACAAACCCGCTGCAGAATGCCTAGCCATTGTATTAACAGATCTTGGAACTAGCTTAAAGCTTGCTGGCAATACTCAAGAGGGACTGCAGAAGTATTATGAAGCTTTGAAGACAGATCCACACTATGCTGTAATTTCATATTCTCTGTCCTCCTTTCTAATGGTTTCTACCCTTTTTTATTCTTCTTGTTTTCTGTTCTTACAGATTTATATTCTTACCTCACTCTGTGAATGCAGCCTGCATATTATAACCTTGGTGTTGTCTACTCTGAAATGATGCAATTTGACACGGCCCTTAGTTGCTATGAGAAGGCTGCACTGGAGAGGCCGATGTATGCTGAAGCATATTGCAACATGGGTGTCATTTACAAAAATCGTGGTGATTTGGAGTCTGCTATTGCTTGTTATGAGAGGTAGTCTACTGTTTGCATTCTATTGGTCGGTCTAAGTTGAAGCTTGCATAGATAGCTGTAAATCTTGTTGATGGTTATATCTATGCTGACGCTATGCTTGCTTGGTTGCTATGCTGTCCTAGGTGTCTTGCTGTTTCACCAAACTTTGAAATTGCAAAGAATAATATGGCCATAGCCTTGACAGATTTAGGAACAAAGGTGATATCTCGTCCTTTTTATTTTTTGGGTTTTCCTGCCATATTCATTGTCTTGTTTTAATCAATTATGTTATCCTCATCACTTTTCTTCTAGGACTTCCATTTTGGTTCTGCTACCTAATTTGTTATTCATGATCATCATTGTTTTGTTGGGCTTATTTTCTAATGATTGGTTTGGTGTAACTTTTAAGAAGTGGCTGCTATTTAAAAAATAAAAAAATAAAAAAATAAAAATTGTGCCGAGGGCCCAAGAGAAATTGTGCCCTAGAAGGCAGTGAATAGGTCTGATCAGATTTATCGCACTCTCCTGTCACTAGTGTGATGTTTCACCGAGATGGATTTAATCAATCCTCAATGATGAAGAGATTTTTCTGGCAAAGCTGTGGCACTGGCATCATGGACTCAAAATCAAACTTTCCACCAGGACAAATTAGGTTATTGGGTTAACCCAACTCAAATTTCTGTTGAATCACCTGGAAATGAGAATCAACCCACTAATTACTCAACTACACAACCACAGAAAAAAAATCCTAGGCTTTTTACCACCTAAATTTTACTGGTAGCATGTGCCTGATAAGTTGGCAGTTGGCTGGGCCATGTCGGTCGGGTGAGCCTAGGGAGTGTTATGCTTGACCAAACATAGATTAGATTTGTATCTTCAAGGCTCTTCTAAACTCTTCAAGCTGTCTACTTAATGATTTCTTCTTGACTAGTTCAAGTGAACACATCAGGCATTTGCCAATCCTAAGAATATTATATATTAGCACCAAGGACATAGGTTGTAACTGGTAATTATGAATTTAAAATTTTGACGAAGTATTAATTATGGGAATTTGACTTAAATAAAAGAGATATTAGCTGGTGAAAATCATTGAAGCATTTTGGTAAAGAGTGTATAGAAGTCCTAACTTCTTAGTTCTCCTATTTAAAGAGCAGAAATATTTTGTTTGCCGCTCATCAATTAGATGTGTCAGTCAAGGGGGAACTATATGAGTTATGACTTCAGTTTCATTTGCTCTTATTTGTCGTTGCTCAAATAGTTCAGTAACCAAAAAGGGTGTCTGGACTCTGGAGATCTCATCATAGTGTTTCTTCAACATTTTTAACTCGATTATTTTTGTTGTCCATCATCTTACTTAATTCCAATCAGTAACATCCAAGAAGAAATTTTGGTTGTCAAACCTGATTATTTTATTGACTTTGGGTGAGATCAACATGATGGTACATATTCGCTGCAGTGACCCAAATGTTTTTCTGTTCCAGAGTCTTTCCTCAGATCTGTCCGGCCTATCTATTTTCCTTTCATTTATATGAAACACACCCTAACTCATTTTCAAGACATTCTCATGTTCCTTATTTTCTCATTATGATAAAATTTCCAATTTTTTTATTATCTGATTTTGGATTCAGTAACATGTTTGTTAGGTTAAATTGGAAGGTGACATTGATCAAGGTATATCCTATTACAAGAAGGCTCTTTATTATAACTGGCATTATGCGGATGCTATGTACAATCTCGGCGTTGCTTATGGTGAAATGCTTAAGTTTGACATGGTAAGTTTTTATTTTTATGAAAGGATCTCTCTCTCTCTCTCTCTCTCACTTGGATATATTTTCTTTATTGGTTAAGTCAGTTCGACATGGCGGTGGTAATCATTTTCTGTTTGTGCAGGCCATTGTGTTCTATGAACTTGCGTTCCACTTTAATCCCCATTGTGCAGAAGCATGCAATAATTTGGGAGTAATATACAAAGATCGAGACAACCTTGATAAAGCAGTAGAGTGTTATCAGGCAATTTTTGATACTTGTACAAAAAAAATTCTTTCTTTTTTCCCTTCTAAAATACTGATTGAATGATGTTACCATCATCACTTTTGTTATCATCATCGTTGGTTATCCATTTGCAGTTGGCTTTGTCAATCAAACCAAACTTTTCACAGTCGTTGAACAATCTTGGTGTTGTCTACACTGTCCAGGTTTGGTTTCAATCCCTTCTAGGTGTTAAGACTCTAGAATGTCTATATATCATATATCAATGACTGCTTTTTGCTATTGGCAGGGTAAAATGGATGCTGCTGCAAACATGATTGAGAAAGCTATAATTGCAAATCCCACATATGCAGAGGCATATAACAACTTGGGTTGCTCTCTTTTTCTAAGACTCTGAGTTTTTTCTTCACTGAGCTTTTGCCATTCACATTACTCTTAGAGACACTATGCAACTCATAATGGAATTGGTATTATGCTAGGTATTTAAATTGAGTAATCTGATTTGTTTTAGAGTTAATCATAGAATTTATTTGACAACATATATTAGCTGTTAAATGTGTTCTTAGTTTATTGTTTCTAATATAATTTAATCCATCTTAATCCAGTTATCAAGCTCGGAGCAGAGATTTGCTTGCTATTTTATATAAAAATTAGTCCTAAAGATGTGAAAGGAAATTCTCAAATTTGTTTCAAATGCCTCTGCTTTTGATTGTTTTGTTTCTTTTTATTGTTGATGGGAAAGTGTTTAACTCTTAATGTAGTCTTTAGACCTTAGGCTTTAAAGGGGTAGTTGGGATTTGAAAGGATCTTAATTCAAAATTCAAATATTCCTAGAAGCAAGATTGTATATATACAGAGAGCTTCCATTGAGGGGTCCCTCAAATAAGCTTATTTGAGGGACACCCTTGTAGGGCCCACTCCGCATTGTATTTCACTAATCCAAACCATCTATTTTGTAGATATTCATTCAAAGATCATCGCTACAAAAAATCACTTGAATCCGATATCATTTGACCACTCAATTAAATTATTGAAATTCAAGTACTTTCTTGAAACACTATGTTCATTGATTTTGTTGGTCTCAATTAGATGCCTTAATGATTTTCGATTTGCATGATTTTTTGCAAGGATGATCTCTGAATGAAGATGTGAAAAATAGATGGTTTGGATCATTGAAAAAAATTTCATAGGGGACCCTAAAGGGTGTCCCTCAATAGAAGGGGATTGTATGTATATATATATATATATATATATATATATTTTATATCATTTGATAGAGTCTAAGAGGATGGATCCTTCAAAAGGCAGAGTCTAAGAAAATAAGAATTCGTACATATAAGAGAAAATGCCAAACACCTGCTTTGACCCATATTGAAATCGTTGTTTCCTACTTGGCTAATGTAAGGAGGGGAAATTTTATAAATAGAAATGGTGAAGATATTCTTCTGATTTTATTCATAGTGAATTTTGAATTTCTGTACTTGTTCTATTGTGGTGGGTTATGCTCCATTTTCTTTTAATTATAAATTTTGTTGTAAATTCATATCTGTTTATCCTTTTTGTGCAGGGGTTCTCTACCGAGATGCTGGAAATATTACTTTGGCTATTGATGCATATGAGCAATGCCTAAAAATAGATCCTGATTCCCGGAATGCAGGCCAGGTATTAATTCTCTACACTCTCATAAGATTTACTCATGTGAGTGCTAAAGGTCTTTCAATCTGTTTGCTGTGGTTTATATCTGTAATCTTTGTGTCAGTGAAAAAAATGTCAAACTTGGTAGTGGCATGCTCCAGGTTTGATTGCTAATGGAAAATGGGATAGATATTAACAGTTCTGACTTCTGATATGAAACTCATTGGTGCAGTGCCTTTAGATATTGCAATAAATGAGTATTTATTTATTGTTGGTGCTCTTGGTCTCTCTTATGGCAGAACCTGTTATTTGCAAGTTTTGTTTTTAATCTCTATATGGTTGACTGTGTTCTTGCAGAATCGATTGCTTGCAATGAACTACATAAATGAAGGACGTGATGAGAAACTTTTTGTGGCTCACAGGTCTCAACTAAGTCCTCTTAACTTTGCATGATTTCTTTTCCCTTCTCCTTGTTCAATGACCATACTAAACTTCTAATGAAAAAAAGCAAGTATTGATAACCACGTTGGTATATTATAAAGGTATAGCCTAGACTTATCAAACATGTACGCTATTTATTTATATTTTTTTTAACTTTTAACATTAAGTATTACATTAGGCTATACCTTTATAGTAAAGGTATATTATAAATGTATAGTCTAGTGTAGCGGTAATTGTAGTTTTCCTATTGGCTTTTGTTTATTATTTTTTATGTTCTGTTTGTCAGTTCACAAAAAGAATCAGTAATTGTAAATTTGATGATGCTTAAACTGAATTTATGTACAAGCAGGGACTGGGGTAGACGCTTTATGAGGTTATATCCACAGTACACTTCATGGGACAATCCAAAAGATCCAGAACGACCCCTTGTGATCGGATACATATCTCCTGATTATTTTACTCATTCCGTGTCATATTTTATAGAAGCTCCGCTAGCCCATCATGAATACGCAAAGTACAAGGTGGTTATTTATTCTGCAGTAGTGAAGGTATCCTTTTTCTTTCTTTTGTCAATTTATACCTACATTCATCTATGGGGGTTGTGCATTTTGATTTTAAAGTTTGTTCATGGTTCCTGTGTGTCTTACTTTTTCATTTGCATATTTTGCCAACATTCTAATTTGCTTTCAATTCCCATTACAACTCCATTCTAAAGCCATATGTTTGGTGAAAACTTATCATCTCTCTCTGTATGTGCTTTAGTTTTCCTCAACTGTTCGCAATACACTGGATGATCATTAATGTCTGTATCCTTCTATTTTTCTGATTTCCTCTCTCCTGTGCCATTCATTGATGGGTAAATAGAAAATTTTGATTGCTTCACTTATGAGTTTTGACACCCTTGTGGAGCTCCCAGAAATCCACACCTGGTTCTACTTTGACTCCTGGAAAGACGCAATGACCACTTAGACTGTGTGACGAAACCAATCTTTTCATTGTCTATTTTCACTTTTGTTTTTATATGCTGCATGTTACATGTATCGTTGCCAGTGTGTTGGTTTCTTCCATTACTTTGACCACTGTCACTGTCATTGCCACTTTCTGCATCGTTTAATTTTGCAGTGTTAAGAGTTCACACCCTCTACAACAGCCATGAGCCACCACCACCAGCATAACCACTAAGTTCACCTACCATAGGCATTGGTATTGCCTCCATAAAGCTTGCAATTCTCTCAATTTGTAAAGCTTGGGCCTCCAACAAATAGCCATCTTTACTATATCTCAGTACATTTGGTGCTTGCACTTTTTCCACCACAACTTTTGCATTTGTGAATAACGCCATGATCGCTGCCAACACTATCTTGATTATCATCAGTATCTATCATCTCTTCCACTGTTCGCTAACCAATACTCTCCTAGGATGTGCAAAAAGTTACTTGGTCATTGCTTCACTGGTCATAAATTCTCATGTTCTCTTGAAATTGTGATTTTATTTTATTTCAATGTTGTATACGTTTCTTAAAGTCTTATTGCTTATATGGAAAATACTATTTGAGATGTTTTATTGTTAGATAGTTTTATCCCACAGACAATTTGGAATTGATTTTTATAAATATCACAGGCAGATGCCAAGACTATTAGGTTTAGGGATAAAGTCTTGAAAAAGGGCGGGATTTGGAGGGATATATATGGGATTGATGAAAAGAAGGTTGCGACCATGGTTAGAGAAGATAAGGTTGATATCCTGGTGGAACTTACTGGCCATACTGCTAACAACAAATTGGGAACAATGGCGTGCAGGCCCTCACCTGTTCAGGTATGCTGAAAGGTGTTCTGATTTTTCTATAGCATATGACTTTAAACATTCTTGTTATTGTTAGTTTGTGCAATTTTTCTTTGTTGACTCATATCTTATAGTGTATAGTATATAGTATACTGCAAATCTAAATTCTTTTTGGCCTTGGAAAATCTGGAAGTGGAGCAATGTTAAAAGAACATCTTTGTCCTGGAATAACCATATGATTTTCCTATATATTGTACAGCTTTCTAAGCATCGAGTTGCTTTATTTATTAAAGCCTGATGTTTTTTTTCAGTTCAAAAAACAAGGGCTTCCCATCAAATTTGTTCTTTTTGTTGTCACGTACCTCACTCATTCACTGTTTGATTGTGTATTTGCACTGGATCGTGTGCTTAAAGTAGCTAAACCTGCTATTGCTGGATTTACAGGTGACCTGGATTGGCTACCCAAACACAACTGGTTTACCGGCAATTGACTATAGAATCACAGATTCACTGGCGGATTCTCCTGATTCAAAGCAGAAGTAGGTCTACTACTTTTACTCCTATGATTACTACTCTTGTTTCTTCTGAATTCAAGCATGAGTACCCGCTAGAGTAGGTAGTACCAGTACATTTTTGTGTAACTTTGATCTGTTTGTTTTTTTGGTCAGGCATGTTGAGGAGTTAGTTCGATTACCAGACTGCTTCCTGTGTTATACACCTTCCCCTGAGGCGGGGCCTGTTTTGCCCACTCCTGCTCTTTCCAATGGCTTTATTACTTTTGGCAGCTTTAATAATCTGGCAAAGGTATTGGCTAGGTTGTTTTTCTTGTATCAGATGTATAGCTAAAACCATAA